>NW_011366126.1:115814-127229 GCF_000735185.1 Notothenia coriiceps | reverse complement strand
TACCTCTCTCGCCGCGCCAGCTCCGCGCCGCGCGGCCACGCCTCGGCGCCGCTTTCGCTCGCTCCTGAGACATCCGCCCCCCCAGAACTGGGGGACCTCTCGCGCGGCCGGCACCGTTCATCCTGTCGTCCATTCTCGCGTCCACGGCGCCCCCACGCGACCCGGTGCTTCTAGGATGACTGCCAGACGTTCTCTCGCCTCACTCTCCCCAGAGAGAGGGAGAATGACGACGCAGCGGCTGGACAAGCGTATAGCAAGCAGTTCCTTTGGCATGGCTTGGTGTGCAAACACGTTTTCACCCCCCAATGGCCGGATCTCATCGCTCAGGGCCATGGAAAACCACAGGGCGACAGTGGCTGTTGCGCCGCGACGCAACAGATCCGCACTTCCGCTCTCCCGAACTGGGCCAGATTATGCTTCACCACCTCGGGTGAAGTGTCCATTCGCCTGGCAGGGGGCCGCCCTCGACATGAGGTCGGCCCCCCTGTTCTCCCAGTCCCGGGATATGGAGGGCTTCAGAGATAACACCACCTCTGAAGCACCACACACCACAGCCTCCCGGCTGTGGCCAAACAACGGCGGGACTCCTCCTGCCCTGTTGATATAAGCCATGTGGTGCTGTTGTCACTCCCGACCATTTACATGTCTCCCTTGAATTAGGGGCATGAAATGCTGTTGGACTAACACTACCGCCCGTAGCTCTAGGAGGTTGCTGTGTCGCGCGACTCTGTAGAGACCAGCGCACCTTATAGCCATCTCTCAGGCATCCCTGTTCTCGGATTGCTCGTCCGTAACACCTGTGATAATAAATAATAATAATATATAATAAATGAGATCTATATATAGCGCGTTTTCTAGACCCAACAGACGCTTACATTAGAGTCCAGGTCGCAAACACAAAACACAGAACAAAAACACAAACAAAAACAAAAACAAAGAGCGAAACAGAGAAAGCAGTCCAGGAGGATTGTTGGTCAGAGGGAGGAGGGGCGGGTTTCTAAGGATAAGCAGATTTGAAGAGGTGGCGTTTTTGAGACGGGACTGGGAACAGGTTGAGGGATCAGCACTTCACGGAGGTCTTGGGGGAGGGAGTTCCAGAGCTTTCGGGGGCTGCCACAGAGAAAGGCTCTTGTCCCCGAAGCTTCCGGAGTTTGATGTGATTGTATGGAGGTCTCCCGTCCCGTGAGACCCCCTCCCGGAGTGTGACCGGGAGCCCCAGAACCGGAGGTTGCCTCCACTGTGGGGGGTGAATGGTCACCACAGCCGCCGTTTGTGCCTCTTGGATCCAAACGCAGACTGGAGAACACACCTCTGCAGGCGGCGCATAATGCAGTAAACCCCAGCGGACCACAATGTGAGCCGCCGCCGTGGTCACCCCGAACTTGCATACAAGTTAAGCGGTCCACTGTCACCGCCCTGGTCGCAGCCTGTGAACCGCGGCTCCGCGCCGAGAAGGGACACACTTCTGCCCCTCGTGACAGGCTGCGCGTAGCGCGTCTGCATCGAGCACCAACTCCCAACTACAACGCCTGTTGGTGAGGTATGGGGGTGCTTTTTTTCCAATTGATCGCAAAGCCTAATTTGGTTAGGTTTGTGATCAATTGTGCTGTGCAAAGCATTGCCTGTTCCCTGGACCCGGCCATCAGACTGAATGTTTCATATTTACACAAATTGCCGGGTTACATATTGTAACCCTTGTTATATTAACGCAGGCGGAGCCCTCTACTGGACTCTATGGGTACTACCTTATCATGCAAGCATTCACCTACTGAGATTTCTATAGACGTAGCCGGCCCCTGAATGCGCGCGCATCTCACTTCCGTATAAAAGGAGGCCTCGCCTCCTGAACATCATCCTACAAAAACAAAACTCTCATGCCGTGGGCGCGCAGCGGTTGAAGTGCAGTGGCCACACATTCGCTGAACCTGCGTGGCGATAGGGAGTAGCCGAACGGTAATCTGTTGTACTCGTAGGCTATCCCCTGGAAGGATAACCCCGTTTCAGCGTCCCGTCCATCGACTTTGTTAACACACAGCTGGGTTTCAATTCCCCATAACATTGTATTAGGGGACAAGCTCCCAGCTGTGGGGCCCCAGCTATGAAGCTGTGAGACTCTCTGGTGACCCGTTCTGCCACAAAACCCCCGTGAAGGGAAGTTTTGCCCATGGAGGGTCGACACAGAAAGGGCTGAGGTCCCTGAACGCACCGCCGCTCGCTCTTCTGTGAGTGCGGGCTCCGCCATAATGCAGCCCTTACCACTATGGAAAACTGCATTAACTGGAGTCTTTGCTCTAGGCGTAGTGTGATCTCTGACATTATTACATGGCTTAGTTGAATACTCAATTCTGATTGGTCAATTCAGAACACGTGACACGTTGTTAATCCAGAACAGACAGACCCCCGGAACCGGGCCTGGGGCAAGGCCCGTGGACATTCGGCCTTGCGGCCCAATAATTGCTCTGATCTGGTGAGGCGGAGGCATCTCTAGCAATGAGCGAGTAGCCCACACACCCGCCGCCATGATCATCATCCAGGGAGAGTACAGCCCTGGGCGGTGGACTTCCATGGACGCCGGACCCGGAAGGAATGGCGAACGTGACTGGCACCGCTTCTGCCCTATCCTGGTCCCCCAAACACTCAAAGCAGAGGTGGTGGGGATTGGCGCCCGCTATTTAAGCCAGGGCACGAAGGACAGGCCCGGGTCTCTAGCAGTGGTGACTCCCTGGAGGTATAATAACTCCTTCTTCTTCTGTCAAACGTCAGATAGTTCTCAGTGTCACTTCCGCTCGTTGAAGAGTAAAGGATGATGGTCAGGAGGTGAGGCCTCCTTTTATACGGAAGTGAGATGCGTTCGCATTCAGGTAGGCCCGCCCCGGGGCCGGCTACGTCTATAGAAATCTCAGTAGGTGAATGCTTGCATGATAAGGTAGTACCCATAGAGTCCAGTAGAGGGCGGAGCCTGTGAGAAATATCAAACTAAAATGTTCATGGTTTGTTTGTAAGATATACTTTAATGATCCCAAATTGGGATTTTTTTTTGTCATTACAGCAGCATGTTAAAACTGAGGAATTTTGAGGAATCATTTTGAAAAATAAAAAAAGTAGAAAAGAAAAAAAGAAAAAATCTAAACATCTCAATATAGAAAATAAAACTGAACTTAAAGGTGGGTGAGGGAATGCTCTGGTTTTGGGACAAAATTAACATGGGATCACTCAATGTACGTACTTGGTCTCACTGGAATATTAATGGCCAGATTGAATACAACATCGACCCAATTTCTCCGGTCAATGACGGGAGAGTTTTGAAAGTGACAAAACACTGTTCCACACATTTAAAAACACTTAAACAATTAAACAATGTTTACCCAGGATTCAGGCACCTTCCCTGGCTTGTAAAATGCGGTGATGCGCCCTGGAGGTATCCTACTATTTAAAACATGTATACCCAGGATTCAATCACTTTTCCTGGCTGTGAAGCATTCTGTTCTCTGGGTGCAGTCTAGGTGCAATAGCCATGTGCTGCGAGGAGCTCTCTGGGTGCGCTCTGTGGGGTCTCGCAGCCCGCTCCTCTCTGGCTCTGCTNAAGCATTCACCTACTGAGATTTCTATAGACGTAGCTGGCCCCTGAATGCGCGCGCATCTCACTTCCGTATAAAAGGAGGCCTCGCCTCCTGAATATCATCCTACGATGATATTCAGGAGGCGAGGCCTCCTTTTATACGGAAGTGAGATGCGCGCGCATTCAGGGGCCAGCTACGTCTATAGAAATCTCAGTAGGTGAATGCTTGCATGATAAGGTAGTACCAAAAGAGTCCAGTAGAGGGCTCCGCCTGTGTTAATATAACAAGGGTTACACTACGTAACCCGGCGATTTGTGTAAATATGAAACATTCAGTCTGATGCTCTACTTCCCTCTTGTGTCCAAAGATTCCATCACAGCGGAAACCGGGATACAGGTGAATGCATGTCCCTGTTCACTGGAACTCTTTGGAGATGTCTGAACTGCCCTGAAGACAGTGAATAGTTTTGGATGGTGGGTTGTAGGGTTTTAAAGAACGATGAATGGGTACATTTCTGGGAGTATTGTGTCATCACAATCTGCTCACAATAAAAAAAAAAGAAGCAGAATGGACGATCATGTGAATGAATCAAATGGTGTGCAGACTTCATATCACCTTTGCTTTAGTTTTTTATTGAAGACAGCAGCTAAAAAACTCATTTTGTTGTTTTCTTTTCTTTTCATTTTTCTTGTTTTTCTTAACAAAATAAACCAATGACAGTATTACAAATAATTTAAACGGATACATCATTCACAGGTATACTATCAAATATACATTTATACAGAAAAACATAACATATGAGATCACAGCGGTAAGGACGGGGAAGAGAGGAATCTAACAGACCCTGTGATGTGTGTGGGATCAAAAAGTGTCCAGAGAATATATTTTAAAGTCCTTTTTCACAGAGAAGAGAGGTTTTTGGGCTTCTCATGGTCAGGCAGACAGGAAGAGTGCAGTACAGGGGATAGGTACTTCATAAAGCTGAAATACTGGATTCTGAAAATTAACGATAACCTTCAGTCTGTAAAATACTGTGAAACTACTGTCTTCTTTCTCTTAATGTGCTGTAGTTCGGCATAATAAATTGTATAAATAGTGGCTCCACATACACAAGCCAACATTATGAACAACGCTTATTCCCTTTCTCTAGGGAAGTCAGATGAGAATATGGCTCTTAGTCCAAAAAATAAAAAAAGCTATTGAACTCACTGATGGACATGTTTGATTGGTCTGTACAAAGAAATGTAAACACATCAATTTCTCAAGGTGTTACATTCCGGGACTACAGGATATTTTGACGATCAGCAGCATGTCTCACATTGTCACTGTGGGGTTGCCAGGTTGGTTATTGTTTTAGTGGCCATTAACAGTTTAAAATAAGTGAAATAGCCTGACCTACAGTATGACGTGCATTCTGTTCCTAACACACAGGTATGCTGTGTAGATCCATCAGAACATATACCTCCTACAGAGTGGTCTTTTCTCATCACGCTTGTGGTCAAATTGTGTAAAATGTGAATGTTTCTAACTTTTTCTAAAGGAATAATGAAAATTAAACCTGTCGCCAGAACCAGGCACATGTCAGCTCTATGTCAGTACTGAGATCTGCACAGTGCAGCTCAAAAAAGGGCCAGCATGTGGACGGAGCATAGCACACACATACACACACACACACACACACACACACACACACACACACACACACACACACACACACACACACACACACGCACACACGCACTAAACACTTACAAAAAAAGGTTCTCTTAAAACTGTACATGGAGAGGTCATATTAAAGAGAGGCTGTTTCTGTGAATGACCCACACACACAGATGAGACTCTAAAAAAACAAAAACAAATAGAAATCATATGAAGTGAAGGAACATTGTTATGAGTTGTATAATTACCAGGTTTAGTTTCCAAAACTCTTCACAGAATAATCCAGTTGTTTTTCTGTGAACGTTTGACACTTCACATAATTGATTCCATATAACAATGTCAAAAACATTTTCTTTGACATCTTGATAGTTCAAAATAGAATTTATTATTTATTTTTTAAATCATTAAGTTTTGTAATGTTGTGAAGTGCACCCCATTTATGCACACGTGTTTGGTTTCTCCAAAAACAGATGCTTTGTGCTGATGGGTTTTTCTCATATTTTTCTTTCTGTCTTGTTTATTTTAAACACGTTAAATATTCCAGTTTGAATAGGATCATCTGAAAACACTGTAATGTTCCTAAAACATGCCTATGTACAGTGCAGTCAGTGTGTTTGTTGTTAAACATGAAGGGCTATTGTATGACAAAACATTGCAGACCAGTTTAAAAAGACTGACTCAACAACATTTATTAAATATCAATGTCAGTGCTTTTCTTCATCTCACTGTGCACCAGTATGTAACAATCAAAGGAGGGAGATCAAAGAGGTCAAAACACATTAAAATGAACAATTATACAAATTCAAACCTGCATGGAATTGTTTTGTTCATTTTGCAAATCTTGAAGAACAACTAACTCCTGGAAGGTGAAGGTGTATTCCCTCCAGATTTGAGTGAAGCACTGAATCTTAACATCAACTGTGTGCTGTGAGGGAATTACGGGTTTGGAGGTTCTATTGGAAGCTATCACAAAATCAGAAGTGTTGTACCTCATACATATTGAGGACATTCTGACCATTTACGAAAAAGACCGGGTTCAGAGGGTTTTCAGGTTAGTACATCAAAAATGAGTGCTTTGTGCTCGCACGGTAGAAGAAAAAGGTTTATCATGCTCAACGTCCTGATACCAAAAATAATCACTCAGACATCACATGACCTAAGGTAAGAATAATTTTCTCAATGCTGTGAAGTATAAATTATTGTCGTAACCGCCTTCGGTTTATAAAAAGTGCCATTATCAAAAGTTGACTTTTTAAAAAAACAACAAAATAGAGTTCTGAGAGGTACTGTCTCTGTGAAGTCTAAAAACAGGTTCCCTTAGGATGGTTTTAGAAAGCGTGTTGGTACAGTATCAGCATCTCACATGGCTGGATCCTTCTAACCATAAAGGGAATATGCACCTTTGGAGAATATGTACAGGACAGATGATCGGCGTGAAAGGGCCCATGTTTAATGGGGACAAGTGAGGACAGGACATGAATGTCCTACTGAACACCTGGGAGGATCAACACTCATTTGGAAGGAGATCAAAATGCCTTCTTCTTCCCAAATGTAAAAGGACAGCATGAGCTGTTTATTAACATGCATAACACAGCCTCTTTTTGCAGCTCTAATACAATGATGGTATTATAAGTACTGCGACAAACCCTCCCCTCAGCGGCCAGGAGTCATATGGATTGTAACAGTGATGGGTACTTCTGACAAACAACGTTGTTGTTTCAATTGAGGAAAATCTTGAAAAGGCCCATATCTGTAATCTAATTTAAAATACAAAATATTTCTCTTAATCACAAGATTATTGTAATTGTGAGATCAGAAATTCAGATATTGTGAGTGGTGGTATTCCAAGTGAAGAATGGGCTTTGTGATGATTGTGATGAAGCAAGTGATTCAGCTCAGATATCTGTCCTTAAGTTCGTCTTTCATCAGAAATAAGCTGACATTAACAATATGAGCATTAGGTGGAATACAGCTCTCGTAATAACGGCAATATATGGTAATATATTATATCATACCGATGCATTTGTGTACAACCTGTGTACATTTAAAAGCACAGCACAATGAGCTGGGAGATAACTTTGGAATTTGGAGATATTTCGATATTAAAACACTCAAAACACATCAGTGTTGGCGGGGTAACTGTACTGTGATAAACATCAGACAGCTGTTTGTTGGGGTCTAAGCCAAAATAAAGCAAAGCATTTTGATATGTATAAGATGATGACTGTGATTCTTCTAGAAATGCCTGAAAATAGGAAGCATAGTATCTGAAACTCCAAAACACACCTGCAGCACTGAGAAGACTTTGATTTGAGTGAACTGTTTCCTGACTCAGACTGTCCCTACTCACTGGACATGGGAAGGTCAATCAGAGGGAATGACAGACAGATTGGGTCTAGTCAACATTTGCATATGGTCCATTTCAGGGGGCTCAGGTGTATTTCAAGGTTTAAAATGTTGGTTTGGTAAAATGATTAGAACCCTATCAACAAAGTGGCTTTTAAATATCACTGTTCATGACATTAATGGTAATTTTAGACGAGCAGCTCAAACTACATTGAGGGAACCATTTGTAAAGTCAAACTACAAAAGTTAAACATCATATCCAACTTCAGAGATTGAAATATGAGGTGATTTTTTGAAGAGCCCTTTTAAAGGGCATATCTCTTCACCTCATCCCAGATGTGGAGCAAATGAAAACGACACCTAACACAGCCCCTGCCTGAGCAGCAATGACACATGACAAGAACTGCAGACTTCTTAACTTTAACTTTGCACACAACCCAAGTTTAATTTTCCTATGGCCCAATTCCACCACATGTTGCGGCTCTACTGGACTCATGAAGACTTGAGTAGTACCCCCCAATAGAAGATCCCAGAGAGCTGAATGGATAAGGTGGAGGCCAAACTGCAGACCACTGACTAGCGTGTCAATGGACATCCTGCACCAACCAGACGTTTCTAATTAGCCAACCTACTGTCAACAGGGATTGCTTTTTTTTCAATGGAACCAAATGTAAAACAGGCTGGTAAAACTATGCCTTAAACTGCAACGTCCAATAGAGCAAGTGCAGACGTTCCTGGTGAATATGGAAGAAATTCAGTCCCGTTGACTTAGAGCTGTCAGGCAGTGTCAGCTGACCCTTCACTGAGGGCCGTATGCAGTGGAAACCTATATCGTGTGAGGGGGGCGAGTCTAGTAGAGCTGCTGCATGCGCTGGAAATGCAGCTTCACCAGAGTGCAATAATCTGCCTTCATGGTGCTGGATATTGTTTGGTCACTGCCATGAACCCATGTGTATTTGAACTATTGTTTGATTTATTTATACATTTAGTATTTCTAGATATCTTATAATGTTTGGAAATAGAGAATTCGACTATTGATGGCAGAGTGTGTGGAGGTGAGGAAATAGGCCAATCAACTGTGGGTATCTGTGGGTACGGTTACTATGAATGAAGTGCTGTTGTTATGTGCCATCTGAAGTTACTACTGCTAATGACAAGTATGTTTTCCCCCACAGATCCCAGAGCTGCTTCAGAAGCAGAGCGTCTGGTAGATGTGTTCACAGTGCCGCTGCAGACTGGACCAGAGGAGAGATGACGTTTCACATCAGATACAATAACTAGTGTGTGGGCGCATCCTTTCCTGTGAATGAATGTGCGTACACTGGTTGAACCATGTGTGCATTTTTGCATTCCAGTCAAAATGCCTTTAAAACAGCCAGCCATTAAGGGTCCCAGCACTGTGCCCAGGGGCCGCTCATAGAAAACGTGGAAGACCAGCGTTACTGTTTCAGAGCCATCAGTCAGAGCTGCTCTCAGTAAGAGCCGTAAGAAATTCTGCATCAGAAAGAAATAGGTGCTGCCTGCCAGCTATGAGCACATAAGGTAGGTTGAGTTTAGTTGTCACTGTTTTTCACTTTTGTTCATTTTAATTTCCAGCAGTGAGTCATGTAAGTGCAATGCCAGTTTTGGAAACTGATTGCTCACTGATGGTTGAACTTGGTGTGTTATTATTAGAATAAACACAAGGAGTCCTGTGAAGTACACGGAGTATTTGAAGCGGGCTGTGGGTATGGTCCTCCACAACACAAAGGCCTGCATGTTAGCTGAACATACAGCAGCTACAAGAACACTCCTAGTGCTGGTGGTGTGTGTTAGTGTGTGTGGGATAAAGTCACTGAAAGTGTCCTCGATGGTTGCAGGTAGGCTTCCTCTGCAACATCACACCTCCACTGAGGTGATCTGGTTCATCTGGGCCCTCATGGACTGGATGCTGTTGAGGATCTTCTTCTGGTGACCAACCAGTGTCACTCCCACTCTGAAGATGTCCCTGAAGATAAACCATGTGTCAATATGTCACCACACTCACACTGCGTACTGTAATTCAAGACTAAACTACTGAATACATTCCAATTTGAATCCCTTGTTATTCCACTCAGGATACCTACATGCTGCTCTAACCGAGGATAGGAAAATATGTAGACTTTACTTTATATTATATTTCATATTTGATTACACATATTTTCTATTGCACACTAGGAGCATTAACAAACATTGAATTAGGTTTTGAAATAAGATGTAACCAACAATAATCAGGAGATTCAGTATGAGACTCATGATTATACTCATGTATGATCTCTCTTTGTGTGAGGGTTAGGGTTAGGGATGGGGTTTTAACGAGTGTTGAACATACTCCATGGTCATTTGCGACACCAGTTCAAAGGTGGTGAAGCTTTCGTTTGCAAAGTTCTCCTTGTACAGGCCCATCTTTATGGCCTCCAGCCACTCATCCACTGTGCTGAAAGAGGAGAAGTCTGGAGTGGAGCGGTCCAGCAGAGGTAAGTGAACACTGCAGCACAGAAAGAAGTAAGATAACAAAATGAAAGCCTGTGACGAGGTCATTGAGCGGTCTAGGTCATTTACAGTGACCTTTCATTTTCATACCTTGATGACAGCGGTGTGGTGGCCTTCAGGCTGTTGGGGTTGCGGATCATCTTGTCCAGGGTGCTGACAATCTGGCTGAATTTGGGCCGGTTGTTGCGGTCTTTTTGCCAGCAATCTAACATCAGCTGATGCAGGGCATTAGGACAGTCCATCGGGGGGGGCAACCTGTAGTCCTGCTCTATGGCATTGATGACCTATAATGATTGATATGACAATTCATTCAGAGTCTGACAACACAACTTGAAGCTGAAAGAATCCAGAACAACACTCAACATTTAAGACACACAATCCCTACGTCTCTCTAAAGCAGGGGTTCCCAAAGTGTGAGGCACGCCTCCCCTGAGGGGCGCCAGAGAGCTTCAAGGGAGGCGCAGCCGCCAGAAGAAAATAAAGAGAAACAGTGAAATCTAGCTAGTTAACTTCAGCTAAATGTATGCGAGCGGCAAAATATGGATAGATTTTTTGTGAAGTTACCTAAAGTGAGAGAGGAGACAGCGTCTGTCAGAAAACGGAGGAAGTATGACAATGATTATTTGAAGCTAGGATTTTCATGGACCGGTCCTGATGACACTCCACTGCCACAGTGTGTTATCTGCAACGAGGTGCTAGCTAATGACAGTATGAGACCATGTAAACTCCGGCGTCATATTGAGACGAAACACCCATGTTTGGTGACCAACAGGGCCCCTAAGGGCAAATGAAAGTCGGACAGTTAAGTATGAAATTCTCGGTCCTAAGGTTTAAACACCCTTCCACTCGGAGGGGAGTCTCTTTATATTAGTGTCGGCGCGGGGGCGGGAAGGGTTTTAATAAATAAACGGATATATAATAATTAACAACAACAACGAATTAACGATCCCATAGTTAACGTAAAGTTTTCTCCAGGTATTCTCTTTTAAATTAGTATTTTACGAGACAAAAGCGATTAGGAAAGAGAAACAACTAACAACCGATTCCAGTTGGAGGAATTTTTTGTTAAGTTTGTTTATCGAAAAATTGGAAGAAATAGAAAGTCACAAAATTTAGTACAAACCCAATTCCCTACCGGGCGAAGGAGTATGGCAAACGTGTCCCTCCCTATTGCCAAAGTGGTTACAACACTCCCAAATGGACGGGGAATCGATTAGGCATTGCGGTGAGCCATACGACCGAAGCCCAACTGGGAAACATAAGTGTCACGAAATTTAACACAGTTACTGTATAAAAAGACAACTGGAAAAGTTAAGGAACTCGAGCTTAGTTTTTTTTG
>NW_011366126.1:79011-115769 GCF_000735185.1 Notothenia coriiceps | reverse complement strand
TCCTACCTACCCCCAGGGTTGTCTCAACTCCGGACAAACTAAAATCAATCCGGACCGAACCTGTGTCCCACATTTCCTAAATATTTATACAAATGAAAAAAAAATGTTCTGATTCTGATGTAAATTAATGTATACTTTTATGCTGTCCTGACGCGTTCGTGAGAATGAAACTGTTCATTTACTGTGTGAGTGCGAGCACGAGAAGAAACAAGCAAGAAAGAATGCTATAGGTAACATCAAGATACACGAACAAGCTTTAAATGATTTGTTATTGGTTCGTGATCATCATTCTAAAGATGTTTGGATTATTGAAAAGTATACAGCTCCCTTTCATATGAGTGTTGAGAGCTGTATCCATACATTCATGTTGTGCTCAAAGTGAACCAGATTGATGCATTTCACTTCAACATTTAAAAAATATCTTCCCGGGGGTGCATGCCCCCGGGCCCGCCTAGAGGAGGTGAGGTCCACCCCCAAATAAATCAGGTTAAAATAATTAAATTGCATACATTTTATTTTAGTAAACACTGAAAATGGGTCCCACAGACCCAAACGGCACACAAAGGTTAAATGTCAGCATATAATAATGTTCAAATGTGCTAAATATATACACTGCAAAAAACTAAAAAAGGAGTAAAAGTAGCTCACGACTTGTTTTATTTTTTGAAAGTAGCTCTCATCCTAAAAAAGGTTGAAGACCCCTGTTGTAGAACGATACATTTGACCATTTTAAGCTTGGCCTTCCATTTGATTGGAGGAACAGGTGGGGCTTGAAAAGTTCAAAGTGGAGAATGAGAGGACAAGTTTGAGAACCACTGATGTAGATTAAGAAGGTCCACAGCAACGAAAACATGAAACACCCTTTAATTTACTGCAATGACATGTCGGGAAACCCCCTCATTGGGGGCCCGTGCATAGCCCATGCACAGCGCAAACTGCTTCTTAATTTCAGTTTTGTTGCGTACCCCTGTCCTATACCCCTGTCCTATGCCAAAGTTTGAATGTAGGCCTCCTGCAACAACCTACTGTACATTGTAACAGAAAATGTCCTATTGGGAATCCAGTTCCACAATAATAATGAAAGACTCAAGGAGCAGATGAGCCTAAGGGCAAATAGCTCATCTTCAGTCTGCTGATGTTTGCTATTGCCATTTCTGTGGTGGCAAAGTAAAAAAGAAAAGAAAAAAGATAACAATTAAGGACAAGTGTGTGCTNGTTTTTACGACACTATTTTTATTTTTTTTTGACTTTGCAAAATTGTTTCTTTTTAATTTTGACAAACATCATATGTGTCATTCGTGGCACAATTCAAACGGGATCGAAAGATGACTTTTTCTCTCTCCATTGACTTCAATGTATAATTTTTCCGCTTCCGGGGTCCCATGGGTCGGAAGTAGATGGGCGGGACTTCGCCTCTCTATAAGGGTCATTTCGAACAATACACCACAAACCACCCACTGAACAGATTACCCAAGATCCTCAGCTTGAAGCTCGTTGATTGGATGTTTTAGCCGCAAGCATGTTGGGATATGATGTTAATGCGATATGATATCCGAAAACATTTAAAAAATATATAATAATACTTTATTCCGAGTGTTCTTGCTTTTCTCTTTGAAAGTCATCACATAACTGCATTGTAATACACGGTTCGGCTGCATTAAATATTACACATCTGCCGTAGTTCTTTATTTATAGAGCCCTGATGAGAAGACTTCTGGACAAACTTGAAGAACTGCTGCCAAAACTGAATATGTGACGTGGATCATAAATATATCAACAATTAAACAACATCTTGCATTTCTTTTCACAAAATACGTCTCTTTGCAGTATCAATAGTAATTCGGCTGACTTTTATATTTGATCCAATTGGTAGATAGGCTATATTTACACGGTGCACAGCTGATAGAAAAGGACTTGTAGTTTTTAAAGATATTACTGATTTATTTGAATATAAGAATGTAGGGGTGTAACTGTTCACAGAAGTCACGATTCGGTTCATCTGTTATTTATTTTTAACAGTAGTGCATGCTTTGGTATGAACATAAGGAACTCTAACATTTGGAATCATTAACTGTATTACACAGTTAAAAACAAACCACAAACAGTAACACACACACTCAGATGGCCATATTATTTATAATGGCTGATGTCAAACAAAAAGGTTAAATTAGCTGCTGTACAACTAAAAAGAATGTCTTGAAAATATTAAAATAAATAATAAGAAAGTGTTTCAATCACAATCAATAAAAGGCAATACAGAACTGTATAACATCTCCTGATGTCAAAATATAAAATAAATACAATGATAAATATAAAACAAAATAAAATTGTACCTTTAGGAGCAATGTCTAATATGTGTAATTAACTTGTGAGTGTGTGAGGCCATTATGCCTAAATAAAAGTACTCAAGCTTTACTCTATTTTCAAGTTTTTATTCAAAAAAGAGTTTGTCTACGTTGTCAGTAGTGAGGGCAGATCTGTTGGCGGTAACTATGTCACCTGCCGTTGAGAAAACCCTCTCGCTGGGGACTGAGACTGACTCGGATGTGATTGAGCATGTTTGACGTGTTACCACTAGCATACCGCACCGCTGTCGAACAACGCCAACACACCATCCTCGTCCGATTCACAACTCGCACCCCATCATTGTTGTAGTCCACAGGGAACCGGAAATGTTCCCACACACCTGATTTAAAAGAAGCATGTGGGTCTTCTAGCTCCTGTGTGTTGTGTGAACTCGCCATAGCTACTAACTTTTCTTCTTCATGTATTGTGTTGGTTTCGTTGTGTTTTGTTCTTGTTCTTCATTTGTTATTTAAGGGCGGCTGGCTTTTAGGCGCAATACCGCCCCTGGATTATATATAGTGTAATACTGCCCTGAGTGGCAGACTTATTTCCCACTCGTAAAAAAAGGCGTATTCGCCGTGTGACTGCATGTGCCGAACCGTGACGTCCGAACCGTGACGGTACCGGACTAATACGGATACCGTTACACCCCTACTATAGGGACAAGTGCCATCAGTTTGAGGCTTGATTGAATAACATTAATTACAAAATAAATCATACTATAAAAATACTAGAACGAATGAAAATAAGCTTGAGATAATTGAAACTGTGGTTTAAATAAGTTCTAATAGGCTATTGTTGTTTTTAGAAAAAAAAAAAATGTATTTCTGGCGTTGCTAATGACGACCATACTACCCGTGAACGATTAGCGAACGTTGCAAGCAAGCTAAAGAAAGAAGAAAGCGAATATGTTAAAAACGTGCTCAAAACGGGAGTATTCGGAGAGACAAGGAGAATATTACCAGCGAAAGTGAATGAGGAGGAGGACGACAGTCATCAACCGAGCACAAGCGTAGGCTCCGCCAGCAACACAAAAGTGATATGCACAGCCGCTGTGATGGAGGAGAGAAGTGACTCAGGAAGAAGGCATTTGCACAAAGAATGGAGAGAAGGCTGTGACCGAGATCAAAAGCGGAAAAAGCACACACTTAATTGTTATCTTTTTTCTTTTCTTTTTTACTTTGCCACCACAGAAATGGCAATAGCAAACATCAGCAGACTGAAGATGAGCTATTTGCCCTTAGGCTCATCTGCTCCTGGAGGCTTCATTATTATTGTGGAACTGGATTCCCAATAGGACATTACCTCGGTTTGGGGCTCACGGTTCGGTACAACAAGGAAAAGCAAAAAAAAGTCCCAAATGCATAATTTTTTTTGCTGTTATTTATTTTTAACAGTAGTGCAAGTTCTGGTATGGATATAAGGAACTCTAACATTTGGAATCATTAACTGTATTACACAGTTAAAAACAAACCACAAACAGTAACACACACACTCAGATGGCCATATTATTTATAATGGCTGATGTCAAACAAAAGGTTAAATAAGCTGCTGTACAACTAAAAAGAATGTCTTGAAAATATTAAAATAAATAATAAGAAAGTGTTTCAATCACAATCAATAAAAGGCAATACAGAACTGTATAACATCTCCTGATGTCAACATATAAATAACATCAATCTTTGACTATATAATGATATAATATACTCTAAATAATAATATTATGTAAGGATGATTTCTTACCTTTAGGATAGGATGCGCTCGGTTTTTTGTAGTTGTACAAGACCTCGTGTAAGTTACTTTATTTAGTGACCTTTTGTTTGACATCAGCCATTATAAATAATATCGGCTCATCGTGAGTGTTGAGGCTATTACTGCTAAATAAAGGTACTCAAGCTAGTTACTCTATTTTCAGTTTTTCTTCAAAAATGTGGAGTGTTTATATCTCTGCTTACTAGTTTGTCAGTAAGCTGAGTTCTAGGTTTATATCTGTTGTGTGCTACAGTTAATGATTCCAAATGTTAGCAGTTCCTTGATTATCGCATACCAGAATCTGTGCATCTATGTACCAATAAGCATAGTATACGAGAATCAGAGACCAAAAAAAATTACTGTCATTCTTCGGACGGGCTCTCTTTTGCTCGGAGTGTGTGTACTGTTTGTGCTGTGTTTTGACGCCGATACCACCGTGAGCCTACAAATACACGCAGACGGGCTGATGATAGACGAACTCGCCGTGAACATACTCTCGTGGTCCATCGAGTTACACCCCCTCATTCTTATCTCTCCAACTACATCACGCATAAATCATACATTCCTGTAATGCTCCTATCTAGCTGAGTCTCGCGTGTCTCATCTCATACTAAACTCGCGTATGCACTCGCTGTTCCGACGTAGACATGACTGATGATATGACGACTACACTCACGCAGTTGCTGCCGAGTGATTCTATGCGCATAATCTCTGATAAATGTTGCGCTCTCTCCGAGTAGTACACTCCGCTCACAGATACAAGCCCAACATGTATTCTCTTACTCGTCTCTTACTTAGCATTAATCAACCAAATATGAGATCTACATATATGTTGTGTCTAGTGACTCATATGCGTATAGGTCATAGATTGTTATTATATTCGCTTAGCGAGCGCTTAGTATTCTATGATCCCTACTGTCTAGCAGCTCTACTGGTATCGGCTGTCGCTACTCTCTCCACGATAATTTGTCAGATGGATGTTCACATGTGTGAGATCTACTGGTATGATCCAGGAGTTTGTGCGCGCTGTTCTCCTCTGACTGTCTCTACGATAAGCGATTTCTGAAACTATGTGTGTACGTACGTGTATAGAGAACATATATGGTTTCTCTCTTCATGCTCAGTCCATAGCGTAGATTTTCAGTGATACTTGTACCGTACTATCTCTGAGTTATGTGATGACTTTCAAAGGAAGAAAAGCAAGAACACTCGAATAAAGTATTAATTATTATATTTTTTAAATGTGGTTCGGATAGTATTACGATATCGCATTGCATTGCTGTAACGTGAGTCATATGACCCAACGGAGTGTATGCGGTCATCTATAATATGACGATCTCTGATCCACGAGCTTCAAGCTGAGGATCTTGTAGTGGGTAGAGAGTCTGATCTCTCAAGTTCGTAGAATTGAGAGTTTTTTCCACCAGTATAAGTTCCCTCGCTGTTTGAGTCTTTTTTTTAAACTTATTTTTCAAACTATCATTTTCAACCAAGCAGCAAGAGGTCAAATTTCAAGAATAAGTAATAGTTTGTCACCATTTGCGTGTTGGTGCGTGCTGGTATCGCTCGAAATGTCCTAGCTACGTCTGTTTCCGTGACTTTATTTACGGCTAAAAAGGCATGCTAAAGCCTCTCGAGGGATTATAGAATTAAACGAATAAATAAAAACAAGGATAATTGTGTCGTTATTGTGAGGTAAATAACAGTGTGTTATTTAGAAAAGAATACAAAATTAGAAGGAAAAAAGATTGTGTGTGAAAATACAGCATTTCAGTATTTGAGGCTCTAAAGCCCCATTCTCTTTTCTCTCACAGACGGAAAAAAAGTCAGACATTATACGATTTAAATAAAAACAAGATAAATGAAAGATAAAACACTGGCAGTAAATTGTACATTAGAACAAATTAAGNGAGCTACAGAGGAGAATTTTACCAGCGAAAGTGAACTGGTAAAATGGACTGTACTTATATAGCGCTTTATCCACTCTTTTAAGACCCCTCAAAGCGCTTAAAGCGCTTTGAGGGGTCTTAAAAGAGTGGATAAAGCGCTATATAAGTACAGTCCATTTTACCAGTTCACTTTCGCTGGTAAAATTCTCCTCTGTAGCTCTCTTCTGAATACCTCCCGTTTTGAGCCACGTTTTTGACATCATTCAACTTTCTTCTTTTTTAGCTTGCTTGCAACGTTCGTGGGTAGTAAGGTCGTCATTAGCAACGCCAGAAATAAAAAGAAAAAAGGTTTTCGTCTCTAAATCTAAAAACAACAATAGCCAATTAGAACTTATTTAAACCACAGTTTCAATGATCTCAAGCTTATTTTCATTCGTTGTAGTATTTTGATAGTATGATTTATTTTTTAATTAATGTTATTCAATCAAGCCTCAAACTGATGGCACTTGTCCCTATAGTCTGTTTTTAAATTGAAGTTGTCTGAGGTCCTTACCACCAGCTGCTCTTGCAGTAATAAGTAGTGACTGCTTTTCGTCTTTTGTTTACTTAGTTGTGTTTTCTGTATTTTTTACGTCTGTGTTATGTGTAAGAACCATTGCTGCCTTCTTGGCCAGGTCAGCGTTGTAAATGAAATGTTGTCTCAATGTTTTCATCTGGTTAAATAAAATGTAGTAAAAAAAGCTTAAAAAAAAAAAAAAATGTTATATTTCAGATTCCTCCGCGTACCACTAGCGGGAGCTGGCGTACCACCAGTGGTACGCGTACCACAGGTTGAGAACCACTGCTCTATACAATACTGTATGTCAAGCTCATGAACGTAGTAATAACCTGTGCTTGTTTTTATTAAAAAGAATCTGGCTTCAGGTAATATCGTGTGTCACAATTTTAAGAAATAAAACATAAAAATGTACGAAAATAGAAGACCACTCAACCACTGGAGAGTGCAAGAGGGCACACCCTCTATATGTTAACCAAACATTTGCTTAGCATCCACAGGGGTCTCTTCCTGGAGTTTATTTTCAGTTCTCCCAAGGTTCCCAAGCGTTCACTTCGACTTCACTTTAGAGCTGCTTTCATCTCTCTTATGGGACTTTACATCTTGGAAAGATATAGTATTATAAAAATAAAATAAGCTTAAAGGTGGGGTAGGTCAGTTTGAGAAACCGGCTCGAGATACTCTTTTTTTTATATTCCATGGAATGCTCTTAACATCCCGATAGCAATGAATATCTGAAGTGCTTTGACAAAAAATCCATCCAAATCTGTGGAAGCCGTAGTACTGTAAAAAGCACGACCAATCGTCTAAAATAACTGGATGGCCTACCTGCTTGTCAGCCTTCCATCTGTGCACAAACTTATCTCGTGCCCTCATTGGTCATGTGCGCGTTCGTGTGTGTTGGAGGAGGGGCTCTGTACGGAAGAGGCAGATTTTTTCCGGTTGTGTATTTTCAAATTCTAGCGCACTCGAGCTGGTTTCTCCAAAATTACCTACCCCACCTTTAACATTAAATATCACTCAGTCCCCTCTAGGTACTTATTAATGCAAAGTACTGCTGAAACAGAATGACTCTGTTTAGCCTAAAGTGGTTTTGTATGTTTCCATGGAGTGGCGATTGTACATTTACATTTCTGTGCCAGTTTCCCAATATAGCACCCTGTGAATTCTTTAAGGTTTTTTTTGTTTAATAGCAGATAGTAAAAAAGCAGGTCAAAGCTTTTGTTTTCCATAATTTCTCCAGCATGATCTCCCAAATGGCAATACTACATTCAATCTATTTCATTATTATGCTATATAAGAAGTTTAATTAGTTTGTTGTACATTTATGACTATGTTGCCACAAACTGCTGCTAGTAGCCTTCACATACATCATAACTGAACCAGCTTCTTAATTGTAAATATAAGGATGTGCTGTTAATGATAGTTATCAAGCCAGATCTGCCAACTTGTAAGGTACATTGTTCTTAAGGCCCCTAACTTTTGTAAGGTTTGTCTTAGGAAGTTAGGGAATATTTATGTCTTCATATAACTTATTGATGAAGCTTGTCAAAATGTTCCACTGTAGAGCAGAGTTGCTTAATATTAAATGAAAGTTACACTAAAAGTACCAATAGCAAGTGCAGTGTGTCTTCTCAGCTGAGGATAAAAGCACAATTAAAGAAATGCCACTTCCCATTTCCAAGATTGTATCATCCTCTGGGTTGTTAGAAGCATGGCATCAGACCTCAGAGTGAACTCGAAAAAGTGTCAGATTATGAACATGGTGTCCAGCTGCACTTCCGAACACAGTAATCTCGCACAGTAACTCATTTATTTAGGCTATGTGTGCTTGAACTGTGAATTACCTCTGTTTTTTAGCTGATTTTGCTTAGGGGTCAGGAATAGTGTATTTCGAATGAGCATAAATGACATGATGCATATTCAATTAAAAAAACTTAAAAATGAGAATGAAGCATCACCATGAACCCTTCAGTTTCAGCTTGTCCTAGCTTGCATGAAAATAGCAGAAAAGTGGCTCAGGCGTGTATTCCTTTCGCAGGACCGACAAACCTCAAATGCACATGTTTCCTTTAAAGGTCTCGTGTACGACACCATATATTCCCAGTATGTTATCTTTTCATTATTTATTAGAATTTCCATTAGCTTTTTCCTAAGTAAAAAAGTTCCAGCAAGGGTCAGTGCACATTGCTCTGGGCCAGTGGAGCTACTTCACAGAAACTTTTGCCTCAGAGAAGCTTTACACTCATTAGGTCATCACAAGGTTAGGACAGGAACAGCACACAGTTTGTACATTTGGGAAGTATTTTTAAAACAAAGTTTGAACAGAGAAGAATGGTAAATTGAAGTAATATAAAAATAATTTTAACAATGTTACATTTAGAAGTTGAAACAATCCTCTCTTTATAATCTTGGTCTTTCATATTCTGCATGTATAAGCAAATCATCTGAAAGTAAATTGTTACAAAATATATCAACATAAGGGAAAAGCAGGTAATTTAAAAAAGCACATATTTTCTTTCCTGAATTAAGGTTGTAGTCCTGTTCAAGATTCGGAAATAAATCATTTCTTAGCTAGTCGTAGCCTTTAATCCACTGTAACAATTTGCTAGTAATCCCTTTGAAATGTTAAAAGATTTTAGAATGTCAAGCTATGATTATTAGACAGGTCACTTAAAATTAAAACAAGAAGTCGTATGTAAGATTTTCTATATAGGATATGGGATGCATGGAACTGGTTTCACTGAGTCCCTCTCACATCCAGAACTGTTTTTGTTGTGTTGCAGTATATGTGAACACAGTTCAATTTAAACAGGTGTCCTGAGATTGAATTTGACCTGCCCTTAAATGTGACCACATGCTGAAATATATATTTATAATAATGATACCAGCAAAAAACGACAAAGAAACCACTAAAAAAATAAAATCAAACATAGCTCTCAGGCGCTGTAATATTTAATATATGTATGGCATTGAAAGCAAAGTGTATTTAAATGTTGTTAAGGGCTTAATCTAATTAACAAAGTGGATAATTGAGTTATAAAGATAATTCTTAAAAATATATAAATTAAACAGGATTGTTCTGTGGCAAAATATATAAATGTTTACTCTTTTTTTACAAAGATTGTTTTGATATTTTAGTCTTCTCTGAATCCTCAAGTGCAGCTGCCAGTGACATGCTTTGAAGCTTTCTTCAGCAAATGTTGTTAAACGTCTATGCTATTTAAAATGATGCTGTTATAACACTGGAGGTTCCCTTGGACAGTTACAGTATTATAGTGTATGATGTTGCATGGATAGAAGTCAGTGCCAGTGTGTCTGTATGTGATCTAGATAGCAAAACTAGATTAGGCCCACATATGAATACAATTATGAACTCTTGCTGTTTTATTGGAACATGTATTGCATTTTCCAAAGTCTTACTGCAGACCCCCAGCCTTTCTGATCTTGGCAAACCTCAAAGGACGGCAGCTGCTTTGCAGGTTCTTGTCTCTTGAGAAAGTTTGACAAGCGCCACCCATTAAAAAGCCCAAATTGAGTTGGCCTGAACTCTATTGGCAGCTCTGCTGGCGATGACACTGTACACAGATGACGTCTCCGTGTTGACCTCCTTCTCACAGCAACCAGTCTGTTGACAGAACAAGGTGGCCCATTTCCTAAACACACACACATACTTGCATTTGCTTGTGCAGTTTTCTGGGGCACTCCTTGTTTACGGTGTCATGTTAGTGACTTAGGGTGTTTCTGGCACTGCTAGAGCGAGGGCTGAGAGGAGGTGGCGGCGGGGTCTTACAGCTCAGCGGGCCTGTTAAGGCCTCACTGGGGCCCTCTGTGCTGGGCCAAGTGTTTTTCAGGAGCAGGGTGGGTCTGGAGGAGGTAGGAGGAAATGTGGGACAAAATTCCTTGTTGACATCAATCTCCTGCCGTTGGGGGGCCCAAGGAAGCTGGGGAGGAGTGGAGGGGAGGTCACCCTGTTGATATAACACCTCAACAAAGCAGGTCTGTTTGGATGGATGGGCCTAATGGACTGCGTCCACGAGGGGCTCTTGTTTTAGAAAATGCTGTCAATGTTAGAAGGTGGACGCATGGGGTCTTTTTGACTCTATTGGCATTTGTGTTATCTGAGGAAGAGATAGAAGACAGAATGAAACTGATGAAGGGTGCAAAAAACAATGGAGCCCTGGAGTCACTGACGGAGAGGGGGAGAAATAAAAGGGGGAGAGCAGGGGTTGAACTCACTTTAGTGAAAACAGGGCAACAGTACAGAAAATATGGAGACAATGAAAAAAAGCAGAGCAAAAATAAGTTGGGGGGTGGGGGCTGTTATATCTAACCTTGAGAAGCGTGATGACGACTCCCCTCCAAGATTGAAGACACATTGTGGTCAAATTCCCCGTAAGACTGAACATGAAAAGCATCCCCGGATACTTTCTCTTCACACACACACACACACACACACACACACACACACACACACACACACACACACACACCCAAGTCAATCCAATCCAATCCCGACCAGTCGTGTTATGCTTGAGTCCATTGTGAGGACAACAGAGCCTGGAAAGAATTGAAGCACATCTGTTTCCACTGTACCGAAGCTAAATCTGATGTTGCTTATGCATTGTGACAAAGTTACACCGCACAGAACAAGCAGCCACTCAATGCGTCTCACACTACTGGGAAGTTTTCTGCCCCACACCAGCAAAAATGATAAAGTGAATGACTTGTTCATTGTTAAGTTGTATTTTTAAACATTGTCCCACCTCTCATTAAATCAAGACACAGAATGGAAGCCAGGATAGATTTTCACCTCCTCACCAACCAGAATGCAAAAGATCATTAATCATCAATTTGCCATGTTTTGATAGAGGCAGTCAGGCAAACACACACATACACTCACACATACGCGGGCACATTGATGCATTGTTTGTCTCATATGTGTCATGTTTTTTGCCTTCAGCTTATCCTAGAAAGAATATTTCTTCTTATAAATGGAATATTTTCTCTCTGCTGCTGTTGACCGCTGCTGTCACATTCCCAGGTCAAGCCGACAACATCTCAATACCAACATAAACAAACGTAAGTCGTGGGAAAGTCTCTCAGAGGTTGACTTTTACTGTAACTAGTCAGGTTTCATTACATGTGTGTTAAACAGTAATAAGTATAATGCAATACATTTCTTTATAAAATGACCTGCACATGAACACTTTGATAACGGTTAATAGAGTTGAAATCTACGGTCACCAGGTGTTGTGGCCATTACATTCACAAAAAGTGTCTGCATTTATATTCTACGTTGTAACACTTACATAGTGTGTATGTCTGAATGTGTCAGAGGGACACGCTGGCACACACTGAGGAGGGGGTGATAGACAGTGAAAGAAAGCATTACACATATCCTGAAATGCCATCTGATGAGTGGTGAAGTGAGACTTTGCATCTGCAGTGCATAGAAGAAGTCACTGTCACCTTGGATTTAACCCTTCATTTACATGTTTGTTTCTTAATGTCATGTGTACTCATTCTGGATCGTGGTGCACATCCCTTCCTCGGTTTGTCTCTATTCTGCACTGACATTCTTATTAACATTTTAATATTTTTTTCAATCAATCAATCCTTTATAGTCTGTACAGGGATTCTAGCTATTACAGGAGAAAACGATCAATATGTTCCAATGATTAAGTACTAGAAACTGGAGTCCATGGCCTCTCTTATGCTCACTCTCTGTTCCTTTCTATTCATTAATTTCCCTAACCATGCTTTAATTGACACGCATATCCTTTCAGAACATTGTGGGGAAATACTGACTATATTATAACAGTAACTTGACTCTGAGAACTATCATATATATCTATGTCTTTGTTGGTACAGCTCCTCTACTTCACAACTTGATGTAATGGATGCAGTCAATGCGTTCAAACCTTGTGTCATACATTGATCTCTTTTCAAGTCCTCCTTTCTCTCTTTCCACATGTTTGAACTCCCTATAAGTATTCTAGCTTTTACATCTAAAAATCCTGAAACTCCTCCACAATGTGGACTCGTATAATTCATTGGAAGGCGTGTTTTTTCTGGAGGGAACAACCTCACCAACCCCACAGCTGAGTGGGTTTCTCCACAGCCAGTTTCTGTTCTCCTGTGGTCCGCAGGAATGTGGCTCACACAATGATGGAAAACCCACAACCAACAAAGTGTTTTTCCCACGCACGAGGTTTAACTCAACCTATGCATGTTGCGTTTTCTGGATGCAGAGAGCAATACAGAGTACAACATGAGAACTCACTGTGACTTGTGTGATTGCACGTTTTTTGACAAGTCCTATAATGAATAGATCTATTGTGTGATGGGTTGTGCTTTTGGATGTGAGCTATAGTGAATTTAAAATATAGTAAGTTGTGATAAATAGGCTCAGTTATTTTATTGTTGTTTCCTATCCTTAGACTGAAGTCATTGGTAATTTAGTTCAAACATATATTTACTTACAGATGTACAGATTCACACCCATTCAATGCAGATGTTTTAATCAATGATTGATGGAACTGTCAGTGACAGGTGAGGCCACCGCCAGAGATTAAGTGGCTGGTTGGGTCATGGTGAAGGGAAGTAGTTAGCCAGTCTTTTTGTCTCTATTATCAGGCTTCCTGAAATAAAGTGGGAGGAGAGGGGGCATGGGGGCTGGGCCTGGCTCTCTGTTTGATCATTGATCTCCATGACCCCATTTGAAGGGTCTTAATCTCTCGGTTGACCTCTTCACAGATTTTTTTGAGGAAGGGTGAAAGGGGTGGATGATGACTGGGAACTGCTGTGTGGAAAGTGACGGGGGTGTTTTTCCACTTGAGTGGAGATACAGGGGTGTAATGAGGCTGGAAGGTGTGTCGATATACTACGTGACTGTGTGAACATGCACAAGTCTTTGCAAACTCTGTACAAGCGGTTTTCATTTTTTTGAGTGCTTAACCACAGATACTTGCATCAAAGTTTAAATAGGCCTAGCTCACCCACGCTCAAAGTTTAGCTGTCTCGCACAAGCATGCCTTTTCTTTACAGAGTTTTTGTTGAACAATTCCAGTTATAAAGGGATCTGCATCACATTGTTAGGACGAATATCCCTCCATTCCTTTTTTCCCCCTTTCCCTTCATTACAACCACTTGGAACTGTAGTAGTAGAAGTAGGCCTCTTGTTCAAACCTAAATGCACAACCATATATTTCATGTGAAGTGATAATCAAGCTGGTATAAAGGTGATTTTCTATCCTAACTCCATTGACTGAGTGCAAATCCTTCCTCTGAGGATGTCCTTCCATCATGCAAATTTCTAACTATCCCCAAAGCAGATTTAAGGCTAACGTTCCTCTAGCCTTTGGGCCTCAAGTCTCCAAAGCACTACTCTCCATGACAATAAGAGGATAACTTTCTCTGTCTTCAGGGCTCAAACTGAATGTTGTGACAAGAAAACCAGTCTGCGCCCTTTAACATAGATCTGCACCACGATTGAGCCGCTTCATTCACTAAACCATTAACATTGTCCATACCCTCATGGTGATAATGGACAATGGTCTGTATGGGAAATTACCATAATCATTTTTGTCCTTAAAAGTTAAGATGTTCCATTGCCTCTCTTATTTTCAATGATCTAAACATTCTTAAATCACTGATAGATTAATAGATCCATAAGCTTTTGTTGTTGTTGAAAGTTGTACTTAATTGGTCAAGCATTTTACTTTTTGGCAATATTGCTTTTGCAACAATCGTCTCATATACCCTTACTTGTCTTTAACATGTTCTCTTATCTGGATAAAACACAGTTAAAGAAACTTTCATTTATACTTTAACTTCCTTATGTATACGCCTCTGATGTCCAGATCTTATCTCTGATTGCACTGCTTGTTTGTTTTCCTGTGCCACATGCAAATCGGGGTTAGTCCTCCATTAGTTTAGAGCAGTGTGCATGTATTCAGTGGTTGAACTTGTCATGGATCAGATGAATGCTACAGTGGCGCGGTGCGTCTTGTATTGGGTTGTATGCATGAAGTGTAAATGAAGTCCATAATGCCTTCTCCTTCCACCATGCAAAGAACAACAGTGCTATGTTAATATATATTTTCTTTAAGAGAAAAAGCTTTCAGAACTAAGGACGTGGTTCGGGAATTAAAAGCTATTAGAACAGTTTATTTAAAACGCGCCCTTTTCTCTACCAGACATCGGATGACTTCATTGTTGTGACTTATTTCCAAAGCAGTCTACTTTGTTTAAGATCCCTTATTATCCAAAACACCCAAGGTTGGAGCACAAAGACTGATACATGTGGTCCATTTGATTTGGTTACAGGGAATAACATACACAGAGTTGTTTCGAAACCAGTTCTGTGCATAATACTTTGTGTGTGAATGCTCAGCCTTTGTCATTGGAGTGTTGTTTTGCTGACGTAAATAACAGTTTGAGTTCACTATGTTTTTCTTTCTTAGCTCCTTCCCGGAGCGATTATCAACTGATGATAAGGTGTCTTAGTGCAGATTGCATTTTGATTCTTTCATGTGGATTGCAAACAGCTACATGTTTTGTTAGGCAAAGAAACACCATGACAGGAAGAGCGAAGACCAAACGAGATGAAATGTTTTCATTTGAGAGTCTTTGGTACTCAGGCCAGATAATTAGCTTGCTCTTTTAACTTGTCTCCTCTTCAAGACCTCCAGATGCGCCCAAGGAGTGTGGCTTTAACACGCCCATCCATGAACAGCTGTGCGGATGTGCTCATTTATGCATGCATGAAATCAAACAGTCGTGTTTTACCTCAACAAACCTTTCTGCCATAACCTCACTTCCTCCTTTTGTCACACCCGACACACGCCATAATGTTATGTGGTCAATTCATTGCTCACCCTCAGGAATTCAGCTGCACTCCGAGTGTACCACACGTAGATACACATACACGGATTCTGTGGTCTCCCTCTCCTTTACTGTCCTCAGCTGGAAGGGTTTAAAAAAAACTAACTTACACAAGATCCCTGAGAAGGAAACTATAAAGAATGGATTTGATGTGAAGAGGAAAACCACACCACTGGGTGAATTGTGATAATGACAGACGGAACACTTCCTGGCTTCTTGTTTTGAGGGGAGATACTGATCTCAAGCAGTGTTACCTAAGATACTTAGTGTAGCCAGGCTCAGAGATTTCAATGACAAGGCTGAGGAAAAGCGAGAGGGCCGAGGAAACACAAAACCGCAAAGGAGAACAGTATTGTAGCAGAACGTCAGCGCCCCAGACCTCCCCTTCTGCTTATCTCCCTGCTCATCGTCTGGGCCTCTCTTATCAGCACAACAATTGTATCCAGGCCACGGGCTCTTGCTTGTGTTTTTTTATAATCTGGTTGGTAGGTGTGCTTGTGAACACAATCTTATCAAGCTGTCACATCAGTGATGAGGAATTGATGGACAGTTCCAGCATTTTTCATATATTCTACACATGTTAGGTGCGGCACCATTGTGGATGATGGCTCTTTAGTTGACCCTAGTCATTTCCTGTCAGTTGTTCACACATATAATAATATTTATTATAATAATATATTTTGTTAGGTCACCAAGTTTGTCTTTAAAAAAAGTAAAGAAATCTCATTAATATTAAATGATCTGTCAGTTTCATGACCGAAAGAACGAGATCGCGGATACAAGCGGCCGAGATGGGTTTTCTCCGCAGGGTGGCTGGTGTCTCCCTTAGGGATAAGGTGAGAAGTTCAGTCATCCGGGAGGGACTCGGAGTTGATCCGCTCCTCCTTTCGCGTCGGGAAAGGGAGCGCAGCTGTGAGGTGGTTTCGGGCATTCTAATTAGGATGCACCTGGGCGGCCCTCCCTAGGGGAGTGTTCCAGGCACGTCCGCTGGGAAGAGATCTGGCGAGGGTAGACCTTAGGGACACGGGTGGAGGGAATTATATCTCTTCGCTGGCCTGGGAGTGCCTTTGAGATCCCCCAGTCAGAGCTGGTTGATGTGGCCAGGGAAAGGGAAGTTTGGGGCTCTCTGCTGGAAATGCTACCCCCGCGACCCGACCACGGATAAGCGGGAGAAGATGGATGGATGGATGGTCTGTCAGTTTATACAGCATGTGTTGGCCCACTGCATTGGTGTATTGTTTCCTATGCATAGTGTACACACATACAGTAGACAAATTCACATTACTATAATGATGCTCTGCACTCTGTCCAAGCCTCTGTGTTTTAGCGTCTGCATTCCTTCATAGCACAACCACCTCCAGATGTTATCCTCCTATACTGTACCCATGTACACACTTTGTTGTAGAAAAGGCAGGGGACCCTTGCCTGAGCTGGATATCCCCCCTATAAAGCCACTTTATTTGCCAATGTTTTTTATCTCCTAGAAAGACTTTGACATGGGAGCCCCTTAACAGAGCATTCTGGATAAAACATTAAGGGAATCGGGCCCCACAAACAAACCCTTTCCATGTCCTAAAAAGACAAATGACAGCTTGGGATATATGACTGTGTAGCTTTATAAAAACCAAGACAAGAACTTAACAAGTCCATCACAAGACCGACAAGTCTTCAAGGTTTTCTTTTTATCGTACTTTGCCAAAGGAATGTTCTCTACAAAGAATACAGAGTCCCCATTAAGTGACTGCGATCACTGGAATATTTTCCGATCATATTAGACCACACACTTGAATCTTAGTTTTGGATCAACCTTTGTCAATAAATAAAACTCAAATTAGGACAAGCATATTGCTGGTTTTATTTTGTATTATTCCTGAGTGATACATACTTTGATATGCTTTCCATTTGTCAACAGCCTGTTTTTATGTACGTGTATGTAGGAGTTTTGTTTTTTTCAAGAGATGCATCCTTGGTTTGCTGTCCATCCTGCAACCAGCATACACCCTGTGATGGCAGACATGACTGATCTGCCAGCTTGTCAGGTACCATCAGTGCAAAGCCTGTGCCATGTGACGCTGCCGGCGGCTTGGCAAAAGCTAATTGTGCTAATTGGTGAGCGCCAATCCTGTAACAAGGCTTTGAGGGGCGACCCACCGGCACAGATGAAAGCGCTCAGATTTGTCTTGTGTCAAGGACTTTCGGGTAATCGGTCCGTCCGTTGACCTGCAGGCCAGGAGGGCAGGACCACAGCGGTGTGGCTAGCCTGTACACAGAGAAAGGGAAGGGGACAAGGAACATAAACTGACAGATTCACCAACTGGGTCTTATCAGTCTCTGGGGATTAAAGATGACATTCTTACAGTTTTATATCTTAAACTCATAGTGATGTTTAAAACCCTTTACATGCTCTTACTTCTCCATTTCTTTGTTGTTCTTCTTATTCGTTAACATTTACTCAGGAATAAATATATGTGCACAAACATCTGTAAACATGGCCGGGCCATAGACCACTTCCTCTAAATCAAAACATGTCCATCCCGGAGTTGTCTGCATTTGAAGCCAGTCCTATGCTTTGGTCTGTGGAACACAGAGGAGTATACAGTATCTAATCCAGTCTCAGGGTTGATAGATGAGCCCAGAAACCAGACAGAAACTCTCTCAAGGGCTTTAACAGTTACCAGGTCATTTTACTTTTGCAGCTTTAGTTGTCTGATAGCCTTAGCTTGGGGTGAAGTGTGTGTGTGTGAGGGGGGGGGGGTCTGGTGTTGGCTGTCTACGATGGTGAATCGGTTTAAAACACAGATGAACATATGCCTCTGTTTGTTTACTTGAGCTGTTTGTTAGTTTGTCTGAAGCTCATTCTAACGGATGTACTTTCCTTCTTCCTGAAGTCCTTTTCATACTGTTAATTATTGTCTGTTTTTAAGAATAAGACAAGCCCAAATATTAAACAAAGATTCTCATTTGACTCTTATAAATGTAGACAGCTTGGGAAATGCTGTCCGACAGACACTCGGAGAGAAAAGCCAATACGGATATCCCCCATGTACATTTTCAAAACACTACGTTTAAGTTGAAGGCTGTTAAATACAAATAAATGGTGGAGTTTTAAGCACATTTTAGGACATACACCTTTTATATTGTTAGAAACTGCATAAAAACAAAGTGTAAATCATGTAAAGTCACTGTGATTGACTATGGACATATGCAATCACATTGGTGCGGTAGATTTACCAAATAAACGGCAAGCATTCACAAACTACTCCCTGTGAAACATCTTAACAAAGTACGCCTCAAATGAACACTTAATGTCGAACACTGTTCAGTTGCTAACTATATGGTCCCACTTGACATCAGGTGAGCTGGGATGTTTTTGACTGACTGATTGCATGCTGGCTCAACTGGATACAGTGCTTAAAGGTCACATATTATGCAAAATCCACTTTTCCATGTCTTTATACATACATATGTGTCCCCTCTGTGTTAAGAGAAAAGGAAGAAAGAGTCTCTCTCTTTTTGTCATGATCCATTTATATACAAACCTGTCTGAAAATGAGCTGATCAGATTTTGGCCACTTTGTGATGTCATAACGATAACCTTATCACCTGAATCTCCTCCTAGAGCACCATGGTGTTCTTTGTAACCAAATATCTCTCAGAGGGGCGTGGGGAGTGGCTCCTTATTTCCATCTAAAGTAACAGACAGAGAATCAGCACTTTTGAAACAGGGCTGAAACAGAGGGGATTATGGGATGCTGCAATGATCTGTTTGGTATTTCAAGCCAAATACTTCAGAGACATGTTTTGTATATATCTGAGACCTATAATATATTGATGAAAAAGAGTATAATAGGGGACCTTTAACACAAGCATGAACACACACAACTTACCTTTCTGTTTCCTATCAGTTTTCTCCAGCCACACAGATATCTTGGGACAGATTAGTTGTGTCTTTCCCGACAGAGGGCAGCCCAGAACCCGAACATTAACTTCATGAAGTCTGGGTGTTGCTTACAGTATGCTGTGAACCTATACATTAGCTCTTTAATGTCTGAGCTCTTCTCAATGAACAGTTTAGCAGTCTACCCTTGAAAGTGTATTTAGTTAATTGTGTCTGTTCATGTAACAACTCCTGCAATGCAATGTAGGTGGTATAGGTGTATACAGTAATACACTGGCCCTTATCCAGAGGGTTTTGGTGTGGCTCATTGTACTTGATTGAAAACATACTACATTTCATCACAGATTAAATAAACCTCAACTGTCAGTTATCTGAAGTTTTTGGCTTTAGTTTCAGAAGATTTAATTAAATGTTGCATCTAAGACATTGAAATATATTTTACTACTTTCCTTTGTACTGTAATCAAGTGTGAAATACAATACGATTTTCTCCATATAAGTTGAATACTGTCTGGAACTTGATACATCGCTGTACCCCATATCCATTTATCCATTTATCCACATGCAGCAGTCATTATTGCTGCTCTGCACTAAGATGTAGTTTCAGCTCAACTGGAATGGCAAAGAGTATACACTATATTATTACAATCTAAAATAGCAGAAGACCTAGCAATCAGTCAATTCTGATTCTGATTCTGATATTGTTGTTTTTTTAGTTTCCATACTCTAAATTGAAAGAAAGATCACACACTCGTCCCCCTATGACTTTTTCATCTCTACCTGACGTAAACATAGGGACTGAGCAAAAGAGAAAGGACCAGTCTAGATTCCATACACACATTCAGCCTAAGATGCACAATTTTGATATACATATATATATATACATCTTCTCTTTCGCCCTCGTTAGACATCAACCTTGCATTTACCTGAAGACACTTGAAGCATAGATAAAGTCTTCATGTCTAGCTCGTGAGATGTGCGGAAAGCTGCACAGATTCAAATGAAAGTGTGTTGATTTAGACATGAGTGATAAATGCATCTGACAGGCTTGGGGTCTAGACAGGGGGGCATTTTGGTTTGTATTCATTCAACATTAGAGCAGTGGGTGTTGCAGACACAGGAGTGCACTTTTCTAGGTGCACCTGTGACAGCTCATATTATTGGGGTTAAAATGTGTGTGCCAGAAATCAAATGAATGCACAGAATACCTTTCCCCAGTGCAATGTAGCTACATGAACATGTAAACTGTCTGAGTTTTACAGACATGGCTGCAGGGCAGAGGGAATTACACTGTCACACAGAGGATATGGAGCTGCTGTGATATCCTCTTGGCACATAGTTGAAGACCATCCAGGTGGAAATTGGTACTGGATGCTCTGCCAAGAGGGAGGTGGGGATCGAGGTTGTTTTGCGTGGGAGGTGCTCATCTGCATCGGAAAGCATTGTCCATGCAAACAGTGTATGACTACCTGCTATGAAGGCTAGTGTGATTTTATGTCAGGTTTTGCACCCTTTAGCATTTGTGGGATTCATAAAGTAGTGTGCACATCTGTCAGCTTGTTATCGTGTCACACAACAAGTATGTCAGTGAGATTTGATTTGTATCTTTGTACTTGTCAGTCAAAGAAGAAGCTGTCTGCAAAAGCATAATTATTGTTATTGTAGGAATTAGTATATTCTGAAGACATTCAAAAGGCCCCTGAACTGTATTCAAAGCAAAATAATTTCATACATTTTTTGAATCAGTTTCTTGAAACTATTATAACATTCAACCCGATTTCAAAACAATCCCAATACATTTTATTCAAAACATACTGAAGTGATACAAAAAGAACAAGAAATGTTCTTCAGTACACTGCATCGCGTGTCAGGAGATACATAGGAGAAGATTGTAAAATGCAGAGCGTTACATTGACTCCAGCCTACTTTTAAAAGCCTGCATTTAAAATAGGCTGCTAAACAATTGTTGGATTGAGGGTTGCTAATAATAAACACTAAATCTGTTCTTCGTGTTCTCCACTTTAAAGTAGTCTGGGAATATTTTCTAACCCTGACTAGTAAAATGCAGGCCTATCTTGTATCATTTGGAGTTCTGATGAATTACATTTTCTCAATAAAAGAAGCTTTCTTTCATTGTCATGCCAGCCGCAGCTGGTAAACAGCCATGGCCACCCTGTAGCAGGCACACTACAAGCCACATGTACTGGCTCTGAAAGATGTCTACCTAGGTGGCTCGAGCATCACAATCGTATGGTTCAAGCCGCAGCATTATCTCAAACATTCTTCAAGCAAATACCGTATCATGCTAAAGGGTTTACTGAACACTGTCTGATCGCTACTTACCGAGTGTGTAGGCCATTAACCAGTTCTCACCTCATTTCCAAAAGGGATACGCTGGGTAGGTCTGTTTCATTTGTTTTTGTATTGCAAAGATTAGTAATGTTTCTATATATAGAAAGACTTTCAGTGTGGTCTACCTGCATGTGTTTTTTGTTTTCATCTGGTCAGTACACATGGACGCCACACATCCTTGGGACTGGATATGCCATTGTATGATCATTAATCCAACCCCACCATGTGTGTTTACACACATTATTTATGTGTTGTGTTGTCTGCGGGCTTTCCACATTCTGATCGTTTCTTAGTGACCATTCATATCAAAGAAAAGACATGAGCAGGGATGGGTTTTACATTTCAGGTTTAGTGCAGAGAATGGCTATTGAACAAAGTAGGGTAAAAAGGGTAGAAAATAGTCACTTTAGGGGTACTGGTAGTTGTATTGGGCATGGTATCGCAGTTTCTAAAACGATGCCCTGCTCTGCTTAGAGTAGTTAGAACGGGAAGGAAGGTGTCAAAGTGCAGGAGACTGCATTAGCCAAGACATTTTGCAGCAGAGAAAAAACATTTAAAAAAGAAGGAAAGAACAAAACGGCAGAACAACGTTACTTTGGAAGCTTTCGTGATTTTACCATTTTCAATCTTTTTAATAATTAATGTGAAAAACCTATAGGAACTTTTAGTTCCTACTTTATTACTGAGTTTATTTCACTTACTAATTTGGAGCAAAAGATCAAAACAGAGAGGAGAGCTGCTGACAAGGGAAGGTGAGTCTAACCTAAACAGTCTTTCTCCCTCCTCAACTATCTTATTATATGCAGTAAAGTCAGTCGGCATTATTATATTTTTCCTAGCTCCCTCCGACACACATCTAGCAGCCTAACCATCCCTGCACATTGCGTGCTGCATTGGGCAGTTTCACTGTTTCTAGCTCAATTTGTGTCTTGATCGTACCAGATGACAGACGTGTCCCGTGGGCTGTCTGAGCCACATGAGACGCTCCTCTTCAGCTTCCTGTGATCTGCATTACTCTCACACGGTGCTTGAAAGCTAAGTCAAAAGAGGAAAAATTATGATTTCATTAATACCCCAACAGATAATTTAAGGTTGAATAATGTCTTAACTTCACCACATCGTTAATTAACCGATACACAAAACAAAGTTACACAGTCACTTTCATTCAGAAAATATCAACAGAAAAAACCTTTGATGACTGAAAGCTGATTAAATGCATAGAGAAAGCAACCTGCCATGGCGTGCCCCATCAACATATTTGTACTTCTTTCATTCTCCTACGCTACTTAAGTTGTATGCCTCATTTACAGTACAATATATTTTGTATTCAAAATGTGACTTTCCGCTGCATTTGACCTTCTTTTTTTTTCTCCACAAACGTTCCCCTCTGGGAACAGTTCGATGCTGTTTGTTGGAGCTAATGTGGGTGGTGTGAGCCATGCAACCCTGCCACCCTGCTCCAGTGTCCTCGTCTGTCCCTGTCTGGCCTGCCCCCCCCCCCTCCACCCCCCTCCCATGGTGTCCTTTCTGAGGGACCGTTCCTCTGAACCCAAACAACAGTTCCATTTGTTTTGCCAAGGCTGGGAATGCACTCAGCCATCTTTAGCTGTGTTTCTGCCAGCCCCACTGGATGCCAAACCTGTGGACCTCACTCAATCGCCAGCTCTTCCCTTTCTTCTGGTTTCTTTCACTCTGTCTACAGGAGTTTACAACAGTGCCAATGTTTAAGACAGCAGTTAAGGGTCCTGAGAAGGGGCCGTCTGTGTGATAGTGGACCTATGTGTACGCCACTATCAAAAATGTGATGAGTCCACTGATTCCATTAACTAAAAAGTGCTTCAGTGATATTATTTGCTTTAGAAATACAATGTTGATGCATGATTAGATGTACCAAGGATTGAAATGTTCATGAAAGTGCAAAACCACACATTTTTAACCTCGGACAAGAGAATGTTACCATTTGCTTCACCGTCAGTTTGACTTTGTTGCTGTCTGGTTGTAAGTTTCTCACGCTTCTTTATTTCTAAAAAAATGTGTTTTTCTTGCTCATTTTGCTTGTATAGTCTCAATATAATATTTTGCATTCTTCGTCAAGATTATGTTATCAAGTATTGAAGTTCAGAACAATGGTTTAACCCTGGAAGCACACATTTTCAACTCTGTAATTGCACCATTTTGCTTTAAAAGTAGTTGTTGGTTTTAGTTTGTTTGCAATGCAGAAGTTGGCACTTTTATATGACTTGTTAGTACTTATTTTCACAGCAAGTTACAGAAAGGGAGAATTATTCTGGCTAAATGTAGTAGTAGTTTTAAATATATTTTCTGATATGTGATCCATATATATACTGTATGTCCCAATATATTAATACCAAATACAAAAAAACCTATATCTTAAATCTACAAAACGGCAATGCCCATCAATTTAGCTTAATTTACATGTTTTTGATTTCATATATTTATTTTCTAAAATAACAATTTACATTTAGTTTTGGTAATAACTAGTAAAGGAGCATTTCATAACTTTACTTATGTTACTTTTTATAAAATGTTTTTTAAGTTTAGCATTTGTCGTCCTTATGTGGAATAATGACATGACACTTTTTATTATTAGATTCCTTCATCGTACTTTGACTGTATATTTTCAATCAGATTGAATCACTAGAATATACATTGTATTCAACAAGTTATTGTAACCCTAACCCACATCAATGTAATTGTTCCTATTCTTATGGTGTTAGCTTTTCTTCTTGAGACAAGCCAAGAAGAGGGTAGTCAATGTATTTGCGTTTGGACACTGCTCATTAGAGACAAACAGGCCGTGGACTAGACTTGAATGCCTCATTGCCCAACACTCTTCCATCACCGATACTTGTGAGATGGTTGAGTGAGTGTATGTAAACACTGCATAGGGTCTAAGCACTGGTCACAGCGGAGAACCAATGTGGAAATCCTTAGCTGCCCACTGCTCCTAGTACTAGACTCCCTGGTACTAGGATGGGTTAAATGCAGAGGCCACATTTCCCTGTGTGTGCCGTGTGCTCTGCATGTGTGACCATTTAAAGAGGGCTTTCATCCCTCCCAATCTATTCTATAGACTGCTCTTGAAGGACTTGAAGGAAACACAAGTCGCTGATGGTAATCACTCAGTCTCAGACACCCGGTTCTAACTGCCACTTCAAACAATCCTTGGTGTCGGATTGTTCACGTAGAGCAGAAGTTAAGGGAAAACTCACCAAAAATGATTTCTATGCTGTTATTTTTAAGCATTATGATATGATTCAAAGGGTTGATTGATGGACCAATCTTTGTTTAGTAGGTGACCTAGACCTGGACCTCACAGGTCAAAACAAAATAGTCCCCCTGAAAGTGTAGGGTCTGATAATGGTACAGACATTTCAGGAATGAGAAGTTGCTCAAGTCATTTTTGCTAGATTTTAGATTTTCACTATGTCAGATTTCAACTTTTTAGACGAGGTAGTGGCATCTGCCAACTTGACAATCAGGGGAACAGAGAAAGTTGGCGAAGAGGTATGAGCAGGGAGGGCTTCCTCGGCTGAGCGGACAGAATGAAGAAAGGGGAGTAATCTGCTCTGTCTGGTACATTACCCATGAATGAGTCCTGAGCACGTCAGGGGACTCATAGAGGATGCACTCTGGCCTTAGCACACAAAGAAGGGCCATGGCCAGTCACTTTGTAGCACTTAAATCCACCGCTCATGCTTCCACACATCATTCACTTCAGTCATTTCTGGGCTTTTTTTCATTTTGTGTTTTGGACCCGCGTCACATCCTCAACCAATGCGTGACCCTTGGCAATTTCAATGCTAGTACTTTTGTGCTTAAACAATCAAAGACGGGTCTCTGAGTTATTTCTTTAAAAGCTTCCTGGGAATTCAGAAACCACTTAATTTGTTTAACATTACGTCTCAGACAACTTAGAAAATCTAAAACACCATCAACACTTAAGGTAATTACTATATGTCATCTCTGTTTTTCCCGAGACCAAGCATCGTCTGCTTTCATGTCCCATTTATCTGTGTTAGTGGGCAAACACCTTGTAAACAACTGGCCATTTGATCCCTGTGTCCCATCTCTCTCCACTTTTAGAACCAAGTGGCCCCTTAATGGGGATGTCCCGGCTGGCATGGGTGTGTCCAGACTTGCCTTACCCCCTCTCAACAACAGGGACCTTCCCTGTGATTCATGGAGATGGCTTAGAATGGATATGCTCATCTTTCAAGTAAATGTATCCTCTCGGTCTTATTCTTAACAACAGTTTCCATGTAGGAAATCTGATTATAGCCCCATACTTGGTGGTCATGGATTTTCCTGTGGCTATGATGTCACAAACACAAGACATGTCCATGACCTCAGTGCAACATGTTTATGTGCTTGGCTTAATGTAGGGCACCAGCAGGGACTGTAGGGTCTGCATTCCTCTCTATGTGCATTATGATCTCAGACATGTGGGACGATATGACGCTTCAAGTTTCCTTGATGTCTCTGTGATGTATATCATTACAGGTGATATAAATGGCGTAAAACGACGACGACTGAGATAAAATAGACAGTAGTAATGATTCAAATGAAGTAGCAGACAAGGAAGAAATGATTGCTATAATGAAAAAAAGTCATGAACTACTTTGATGTTTTCTTCAGACATGACTGATAAGTGCATGTGATGCTACAATTCAACTAATGATTGATAGTAGTATTTCATTGGCTAAAGAGATAGACCTTTACACATTAGTGGGTAACACAAGTGTAATTACTGTAATAGGTTAGTATTAAGGCTGCAAAGCAATGCTTCACACTTTATATGGACTTCTATTTGTAATTATTATCATGCATTACATTCAATTCGTTTTTCTAATGGACAGTCCAACGATTGTTGGGTGAGTATTAGATTAATATATTCTGTATTTTAACTATTTCTAATAAAACAGTGAGTCAGAGTGAGGGTTTGGGAAGATGAGATATATTAAAGGTTACATTGTCAGGTTAATATAGATTCACGGGTCATCCTGGTTGTAAGGGTCCTAATAGTGTCACAATCTCTGGGCAAAATGTATATTTTTGTAGGGAACATATTAGGTTACACATCAGGTGGGGATGCATTTTTGGCATTCAGACGAGCAGCTTTGGACTGCTCCAGGAGATCGGATCTGATTATGCACTCAGACGTTTAAAGATATTTTTTTCTGCAATGCAGTACAACTGCAACACAGACATTGCTGCAGACAGTATTGTGTGGGACTTGGCAGACAACCCCTGAAGCGTCTTTTGAAAAAGGTTACCTTGTTTGCCCCTTGAGCTATTTTCGCTCTGCCTCTCTGTCTGGACTCGCCAGTCTGTGAAAGTACTCGTCAGTAGCCTTACCTCCTCCTGCCTCCCTCCCATCTCATGTCTGTCATGACATCACCAACATCAGGTATCCAAAGCAGACGGCAGTAAACCAGCTTTTGTTTAATACGCATGATTAACACACCTGCTTTGCACATTCCTGATTACACGGTCTAATAGGACGGGCACTTCAAGTAGGATTAGTCGAGCCTGGGGGTCTACACCTGAACCACTTTCCAACTCTTCTGTGCAATTATCTTCGTGTAACTCAAACAAATAAGCTTCAGATAACCCAGACGTTTCTTTTTAAATTGTAAGAGCAGATTTATGACTTAAAAACCAAATTATTCCAAAAGTCAAAATCTTGTCGGTTTATCATGAAAAACGATGAAACTGGTACATACATTTGAACATGACTAATAACTGAGTAACACATTGTAAGTATAATAGGTTTGTCAATGTAATGTAAGAGATTTTAAGCCAAATTGATCCATAGTCCCAAAGACCCATGAGGGCTCATTTTGAATGTGAGAATTTCTTTTGAACCCGTTAAAAGTAACCTTTTGGTGATTTTTAGATACTGCTTATATCTCACATGGAACTACAGTCAACTTGCTGAGGATGTGCACATTCCCACAATGTTGCAGTTGCATTGGTGTTTGAATGGATAATTTTGAGGTGAACTCTTTTTCTTTCTTTTTTTAAGTAATCACCCCCTCATCCAAAATATGATCAAGGTATTGCTGAGCCACTGTAATCCACATTAGAGCCAAAATCCTCATGATGTGTTTGTGTTTGGTGTGCAATTTGTCCTGTTGCTAAGTGCAAATATAAAAGAAAATCCGTCTCGTTTCCCACACAGAACATTTCTTTCCAGTCCCTAAGTGGGTGGTGGTAATCGTTGTCAATTTTGCCTCTTAAACTGTGGCCATAGCACATCATTGTTTGTACCAACGACATGTACCAGATTTGCAAAAACACCTATTCATCGTTTGTTATCGGTGTGGATACGTGAGCACCGATTTGAAGCATTTCCCCCGGTGTGCCATGTTGCATTATACCATGAAGGGACTGTGGGCTGCTAGTCTGGCTTCTTTTTGGTGTTGGTTGGCAGAGTGGAGTAATTTTAAAAGGCACATAAAAGTGGTAACTTTTTTACATTAGAATCAAAATAGGTTCATTTTCACTTCAAAAGCAGATGACTTGAGTCAGTGAATCTGTATCCCTGCATGCCTTCTCCTGGCATGATGCGTGTTATGTCAGTTTTGAGGTCTAGTCACTGCCTCTCAGGTTTAACCAGTGACTGCGAGGGAATGAACAAAATGTCTAGGGATGTGACTAAGCCCACTAAGACCTAATGGAGGCTAATGGTAAAATGTTAAAGGTCTCTGATGTGATATGACCAGAATGACCCTACATGGGGTCAGCTGGCAGGGAGTCTGCCTGATGTCTGCGCCCTGCGGCAGGACCTGTCCTCCGCACTGACATCCTCTCAGAACACTGTGTCTCTGCTGATTAGATTGGGCACTTACCGTCTGGAAGTGAATCAACTGATTTGGTGTGTTTGAGACGCAGCTGTGTCGTAGCCTCCAGAGGAAAGCTGCGGTAGCTCTGCTCTCTAATGATGTAATACATGGCCAGAAATCTTTTATTTTCAAATACAAGGCGTTAAAAGCTGGTGTTGATTTAAGTTACTCCTTTAGTGTCTGTTGTCTAGAAGGGGCTTTCCACTATCCAGCATTTATGATATTGTTTTCTCTTTCCTTTGGTAATCCTAGCCTGTGGAAAGACAGAATCTGTTTTTCACCCGTGGAGATAAACCGCCAGTCATCGACAATGGAGAGGATGGCTTTCCAACCCTCACAATTACAGCTGAAATCTGTATACATCCTCACAATGGCATGTTTAACGGAAACGTTTATGTGTAATAACCTCTTGTAATCGAGGCCTTTTGAAGTAATGCGTGTGTGTTGAGGGCCGTTATTGTTTCCTTGACATGCACACCAAACAGTGTGCTCACACATACAGTCACGTAATACTTCTATTGATGCTTTGTGGTTATGACTTCAGTAAAGGTAGCAATACCTATTTAAAAATACGCATCTACATTTAAAACTCCTGCTTACCAAAATAGTTCTATATGATCAAGAAAGGCATGTAAAGTGAACTAAAGGTATTCACTATTCAGACAATATGGGTTTTGTCATTGTTAAATTATTATATATTGTGCTAATAATGTTTATTTACGCAATAAAATGTGAGTAGCATTTTGACAATAGGAGCTAATTTAGCACATTTAACAAAATCCAGTTGAGTGGTTCCATTAACTGTATACAAATGCATTGCATTTATGTTTTATATGTTGATTATAATTATAAATTAGTATAACATTTAACTACTCAAGTATAGTACAAGTACCTCAATAAAGTTTTAATTACAGCTCTTGAATACATGTAATTAATAACTTTTCACTGCTGCAGCTCGTCCCATTGAGCCCTTTTATGTTCCTCAGTGTTTGTGTCAACCACAAGATGCAGGTGATTCCCCTGTGGTACAGCCACAGTCCCACCGGTATGAACAGACAGACCCACAGGGTCTTATTGAAAAAAAGAATTGGAAAGGCAGCCAAACAATGAAAATGAAAAGGTCTTTGTGCAACTAAACAAGCCACTGCCAATTTCTGGAACAGACCCAACTACAACAATGCTCGCTCAGCAAACTATGCTTTATCCGCTTTGATTTAGTAATTCATGTTCTCTTGACTTTCATCCAAAATGTACCAATTTACCCCCTGCGGTGACAGCTTTACTTTATCACTCTGAGGTAATTTGATAACCTCTTTCTCAAGGCTCTCACCTCTGCTACGGAGTAGGTTTTACATACTGTAAATGTTGCAAAACACTATATACAGTTACATTAAACTGATAACCCATGGTCCCAGAGGCTTTTTATTTCCTTCATGAATGTATGATAAATCTGATAGGAGACATTTAATAGAGGCGTTGTGTATTTAATCAATTGACTCATAGATGTGAACAGCAATAACAAAGAAATACCCTAAGATTTGTATCCACAGCAATGGCCGAATTCTCACAACAAAGTAATGATGTAGTCTTTTTTTCTACATATCACAGTCAGCTTCCCTGTTTTCCTGTGTTTAATACACATTCAGGACGTTTGTTGAAACTCGTTTCCAAGAGCCTAGGAATTGGTGATAATGATTTTTAGCTTCCCAACAAAGCTCAGACAGTCAGTGACAGTTTGTGATTCTAACAGAAATCTCAATGAAGTGATAGTATAATAATCTCTTTTACTTTAGACACTTGTTTGACCCGCTCGTTCATTAACAGAGAAGAATTCAAACACCATTAACCGGAGACATTTCTGTCATCGTGTAGAGGCTCGCTTGACTTTCAAACATTAATAAGGTTTTCCTCAGAGACGCTCAATGATGCTGTGCCATTGTTTGCTTTTGGAGCACTTTATAACACTCACACATGTAATGTAATCATCCAATTTCCAGTGCTGGACTGTATTTAAGTTCATTTAGTCAAGGGCTGCACTTAAGTACAAATCTGAGATACTTTTCTTTTACTTGAGTATTTATTTTCTGCACCATTACTCCACTACATCTCAAAGTTAAATGTTGTACATTTGATTGCACTACAACTATCAAACATACTAGTAGCTTTACTAATTCAGATTTGTACACACAATGAAATATGACATATTATTTATGTAACCATTCAACCTTTTATTTAATTACACGTACAAGTAGCAATATTGCTAAATACTTTTATTGTCTAAAAACATTTCATAGCTCCAGCTACTCAAATGTGAAGGTTTGTTGCTTTTCCCGTTAATTATTTTATTTTTATTTTTAATACTATTAAAAAAAATACATTCTGCAATAGGTTTCTATGTATTTTTGTTGCAGGAATCTTCCTTGTAGTGGAGTATATGCAGTTTAGTATGAGTACTTTTCCCTTAGTAAAGGATTAGAATATGTTCTCCACGACTTACGAAAAAAGATGGTTATTAATTTGTTCTAATTATGATCACCATAATGCCGGAATTTCCATATTTATATTATATTGTTAAATATTAAGGAAGAGCCACCCATGCTCTTCACGTACTGTATGCAATGACATGAAAGTTCAGTGCTTTAGTAACCTCAGATAGCTGCACAAAAATCCCTCTTTATTTCCAGTACATTTGTTTCCGTGTCTGTAAGAAATCAAACTAAGCCAAGCATTTTAATAAGTTTTACGATCAGTCGTCGTCATTGCACTGCTGGACAAAATTTAAATCTGTGTCTTGATGATATTAGACTTTATTTATTTAGTTTAGTTTATGTTGACGATGACTTGCTGTAGGTCAGGGAACCCCCACAGTACTAGGGAACTTAAGACTGAGATAAACAGAGCTGTTTATACTGAAAGTTAATAAGTGGTGTGATGATTCATGAATCTGAAGAAACAAACTGGGTGCATCGGGTCCAACAGCTTGTAGTGAGATGCTGTGCTATTACCAAGAAACATCTAATAATAATCTCTGTTGTTCCTGTTTCCATCGTCATTTTCGTGTTTTGTTCAAAATGAACTCCCTCAGTGGACGCAGTCTGCTTCTCTCTGCCAGTGGGACAGCTCAGATCTGTCACATGTCCCCCCTCTGCCCCTCGCTCAAAGAAAACACAGACTTGGCTCTGCGAACACGCTGCTTGTGTGAGGGCTAAAAGAGTTTGGGCTCTGAAAGAAATACTCTTTACACTGTACTTTGTTGAACACAATGATCAGCTATTTTACCTAAAGATACAGAAAAGACAGTAGATATAATAATGCGGAGTGGTAGGCAACTTTTGGTTATTAATTTACATTTTCTATTAAAGTCCTACAAATGCAATGAGGTCCCAAATTGTCCCCTTAGTCCTTAAAATCGTTCTCAGCATAGCCATTTCAACTTGTGTCCATAATTGTCATAAACGGCAGGATGTCACAAATGTGAACATTAACATTGTCTGGCTAAAAAAACGATCTAGATGGTGTTGTTTTCTCATAACTGTTATTACTATTGTAGTAACAAACAAAGTTAATTAAATCAGCTGTGACTTTTTGAAATATGACGCATGTCTTCCCTAGCCACATAATGTTGTTGTTACTCACTCTTGACAGGTGGTAGACATCCAGATGGCTACTTGAATGTGAAGACCACTTGCTCTAAGCCATTAATTAGTTCATAAGTTCTGTAGCGCGTAGGTAGTTACACTGCCAAGTAAGAAATGCGTCGCTGCGTGTCCTACCCTGCTCAACTTATGGAGATCTGCACATGCTGAATCTTGCCTGCCGTCTTTGGTCTTTTAATATATAGTGCATTAATGTCATTAAAATGTGTGAACGGTTCATAACAATCATTCGCACAAAAGCAATTATGATGTAAAAAGGTAATTTGTTCAAATTAAAGCCTTCAAGATGATTTAGGCTTCCATGGAATTGTTGGATTTTATAGTCTTTGTTCGGACTCATATTAATATCATTAGAAGTGAATTCAAAACCACCAGGATAGTACTTATATCAGCCAAGAGTCTTGATTGTTATCCTCAATAGATGTAAACATTAGAAAAGGCACAGTTGAAAAATGTCACAGCCTGAAGGCCCAGACAAGTTAATCTACACAAAATGACCAACTCTTTAAAAAAGTAAAAAGGTGAGTGAGAAGAGGTGGCTGTTGTTAAATTCAGAAAGTATTCACAATGTGCTGATGTTGCCGTGTTAGCTGTTCCTCCCAAAGACATCCTAACGCTTTTGCATCTATGTTGTTAGCTGGCACAGTTTGTCTATGTTCAGTGTCCACTGCAGTCACTTGACATTGCAGGAAGATAACTTTTCATCAAAGTTTGTTGGGAATAGGCCAAGACGGAAGTGGCTAGTCAACCACTGTCCTCTGTCACAGTTTGCACATGGTGAACTTGCAGGTCTTGGCACACATTGGGTGGTGGCTGTGCTCAATGACTCATGTGGCGCCCAGTGTCTGAAACTTTCGTCAAACGTCTGGCACATGGTGTGTGTGTGTCATTGTAGCCGGTGACGCGGGTGCCTCCAAACTCCCCAGTGGCTTCTGATTGGTTGTGTTGAAGATGAGGCACAGGTAAGGGCCAATCAGTAACCCTTCAGAAGGAAACAACACAGTGTGAGCAACTCTGTTACCAAATGTCTCAAACTAACTTGTTAAGATCCCCCTTACAATACCTTGCATTTGCGTCATTACTGAGTGGAAATGTCGGATGATTGCCAGCGCGTTTCGAATAAGCTACAGGATGGAAACGTTGTACATCAATAGTCCATTGGGAAAAAAGATACTGATTTAGTTTTTGAAATATTTTGCAAATACTCCCATAAACAAGTATACAAGTCAGTTTGACCTTTTAGTTTCTTTTCATATAGTATATCATTTCAACATGGCTTTCATTGAATCCGGTTTTTGAATTGAGATCATGATTTATTTTTGCAAGGGTATAGAAGAACAAATAATAATAAATAAGGCAAAACAACAAAACACCTCCAAAGCAATAACAGGCATTTCTAAAATTGCCGAAAATGTACGTTTGTTACTGCATTAGACCGGTCATGCAGTCGGAGGATGTCTAGATAACTTAGTAGATTGCAGTCACGATCACTTTAAATGTTTTTTCTATTTAAAGTGGAGGTTCCTCATTAGTCATTTCTTACAGGTCAAACAAATGAAATAATAAAACAGAATGACTTAGTGTGAACAATGAGCAAAACAGCATCTCGTAAAAAAAAAAATAGAAATCATCAGATTTGTTGTTTTCACACGACTGTGACAGCTACCTATGCTATGACATCAGCAGGACCCTTTAAAAAAAGTACATCTAGTCACGAGTGTGTGGTGCTAGTGTGTATGATGTAATGTCAGATGGCTGTTGTTGACCCCCTGTATCACCAAACGTCGTGATGGCTGTGTTCTGCCCTCCCTTCGCTTTGCAGCCTGCTCTTCTTTTTTTTAAGCAAAAGGAAGGGCTGGTGATATTAAAAAGTCTGGAGGGGGGCACGATGGCTACTCTATAAACAATGGTACTCACGTCAAAAGTGATGCTATGCTTAACGCTGCACAGCAAGGCACTGTTGTGTTGGCTTGCCCTTTGTTTTTTCACAAGCTCCGGCCAGTGCTTAATCATCTCGAGGGCAGTGTGTGAGCTATAACCTCTACAGATTGAATCATCAGTAGTATTCAGACCCACCAGACAATTGGTAACGGTTTGCTGCAGCCTCGTCAAATGATTCAGCAGATGTGTGATTCCTTCACTGGGTTGCTTTTGCCTTAAGAGAGTTAAGTAATGTTGCAAAGAGTAGAAGTGATCTAATCTTTCTTCTTCTCTCTGCAGAATAATAATTAAGAAAACCTCCACCAGGGCTCATTGCCAGTCTTGCAAAGATGAGATCATTGTGCAATGTCAAATATTTTTTTAATCAGCTAGACTGCCAAAGATTGGGACTAATGAAACCAGCAAAATGAGTGCCGTCAGCTTTTCAAACCGACATTCTTTTTGAATTCTGCTAATATCCCATCCAACCTTTATTCAGGGTGCCAAATGAAGATGAATGTGCTCTAAAACTTAAAGGTCTTGCCGCCGCATAAATATTACTGGTACATAGTTTTAGACACAGCATCTGCAGAGAGATTTTTTTATGAGAGAATTCGAAGCATTCGACAACATAATGTGCAGCTGGGTGGATCGTTTAACTGCGTTTGCTTTTGCTGTCATCTCATTATCAGAAAAGCCCTCGTATGATGATGGTGTAGCTATAGTTCATATTCTCTGTGTATGCTGATGGTGCATACGAGACTGATGTGGTACTGCGGGGGAGGACAGCGGATGAACAGCAGGAAAGCAGACAGGCGGAGAGGGAGGGGGGGTCAGGTGGCGTGACTTTTTACTCCGCGGCTCACTGACCTTGACAATGGAGCCACAGCCAGCGACTCTGATAGCGTCTCTCTCTCTGTCTGTTCCTTTTTCTCACTGTCTCTCTTCCTCTCTTCCTCTCTTCCTCTCTTCCTCTCATCCTCTGTCTCTGATTGCTCACAGAGAGTCTGGCTGTTGCACCCAAAATGCACCGCCTCTCTGCTGCAGCTCACCCCCCCTCTTACCTCACGTCTGCTCTTTTTCCAGACAAGCGGGTTTAAAAAGTCAACTGCGTATTGAGCCGTCTAGACTGAAGCTGGTCAGCAACCAACCCTCCCCACCCCCACCTCCCCTCCCCAGTCCCCGACTTTTGAGTGGCTGGCTACAGTGGAAACATGGATGAGGGCGCAGGTGACCTTGCTGAGCTCTGTCCCTCGTTTTTAGACAAGTGCAAAATGATTCTATGGCCACATTGCATAAAGAACATTGACAACAATGTAGCAATGCACTGAAAGGCGAGCTCTGAATGACCCTGGGCATGTGATCGGTGTGAAAGAGATGAAACGTTCACTCATATAACGACGGTTCATTGCTGATATGCAAAACAGTTTATATTTGTGTTTGTATCCTCTTCTGTATGTAAATTATTTTCAGCACAGTCTTTTATTGTTTACATATAACTAAGATAAATCAGTCCAGTGCCTCTTTTTCTTTACAAGGTTTGAGCCGTTTTAAACGAGGGCACACTCCACAGATAAAATACTAGTACGAGTGCCGGAGTGAACTTACCTCTCTGCTGCTACTCTTTTGATGTCTAGGTTTATGAGTCATTTTTTACTTCCTGTTTTGGACGCCGGTAGCTACTTACTGATTCTGATTTACACATGCCTGTCATAATTGTGGTTCGTGTTATTCCACAGTGCACAAACAAAACGATATATTGGTGCAAAGATACAGTTTGTAGGATTGCTACAGAGGAAGCTCTCATGGTATATTAGCACTGAGTAAAACATCACTTTGTTTTTGCCATCATGTTATTTTTTCTCAACCGTTATTAGTAAAGATGATACTCTCTTCTTACCACATCGAACTATGACATTTAAAAAAAAGGCATTTACACAAAATGCAGAAGAGGCATTGTGGTGTTTTTCTGTTCCCTCCTGTCAGTTGATGAGGTGTACTGTGTTGCACCCCAAAGTGTGACATTCCATGTAAAGCAGCGCGTGACTCTTTTTAAAGAGGTGTCTCCAGCCAGCCAGTGGCCCTGCCATGTGCAGTAAGATGACTCCATCCGCCCTCGTGAAACACATCATTGACAGCTTCATTTTCCAACACAACATTAAACGGTTGGAATTAAGCTGTCTTTAAATGCCAGTGTGCCTTTCGATCTTGTCTTACACTTAACCTTGTTATTGCTTCTCATTGTGGGAGTCAAGGATTTAATAATGTAACTTAATGCAGAGATCTTTGAAAGCTGTCTCATCCCGACAAATCCTGTCAGGTTTGCAGTTTCTCATCATTTCTATAACCTGGGGGTAATACGCGTGACGCCACTGGTATCCTCAGTACAGAATTTCCTGCCAATGTGAAGCAGATAAGTTCACGTAAATGATCTCCCATCACAGTGTTTCCCATACATTGATTTATTTGTGGCGGGCGGCCACAATTAAATATCGTCTCATAAAAAATTAAATAATAATTTATTATTTATTATTTATTTATTTTGGTGGTCTAATGCAGGGTTTCCCAAAGTGGGGGTCGGGGGTCGCGAAATGATTACAAAAGAAAAATGGAAAAGAAAAAAAGAAAAAAA
>NW_011366126.1:0-78759 GCF_000735185.1 Notothenia coriiceps | reverse complement strand
TAGTCATATTTTTCTGTGGACAGGTGTTGGAGTTTGTCAGTGTGGAGGTTTGAAGGTGATTACCGGTTCTGGTTTCTCGACAGTTTCCTGTCGGTCTTTTGGTTTTAACCATCTGGACGTGGTCCGACCTCCTTCTGACTTAGACGTTCCATTCGTCGAACCACACTTCTTTAGTTGACACCCTCGTTAAATAATCTTTTACTTCTTATGTTCTGGTGACTATTAGAGGGACGGTAGACCCCGAGGTGCGTTCTAGAGTTGGGCACCCCAAGTTTTATAGTGTCTTGCCACTCGTTTTTAGGGTCTTGGTGTGCCAGCCCCCCTGGGATCAGCTTACTGGACGTCTCTCGACCCTGGTTTCAATTGTTTCCGATGGTAGTCATTGTGTGATGCGGCGGTCCCTGAGTTTAGGGACGTCACGGTCTGCACAGGGGGACGAATTCGGTCATGTACAGGTCCGGGCAGACTTTCAACGATCTCTCGTAAATCTACTAGGTCTTCGTCCCTAACCCTCTTACGCAGTATACCAGCTACTCTTGGTTTTATCTTGAAAACCATTTTTGACGTTGATCTAACAACCTCCTCTTTCTTACGACTCTCAACGTAGGTTTCTTGTGGTATGGGATGACACTTTGTACCCCCTGCTTGTAGTACGAAACCCCGACAAAAAAGACGTTACCCTGGTCCTTGCTGACTAGGCACATTTTCCTTTCTTACTTACCCGGTACATACGCACTCTAAAACTCAACATTTTGGAGAAGGTAGTCGTTCCCGTACTTCTACTTTGTAACCGACCCAGAAAGTCGTAATGTACTAGGGTTTGTTGGCGGGCCCGTTGCTTCCTCACCGAAGCATTTCTTCAAAAAGTTCACAGACCTCACCGGATCGTCAGAGGGTCTAGAGTTGGGGTATCTTTTTAGAAATCTCCCTCAACTTTTCAGGCACAACCGGGGTGGCTTCGGGTTTTTGTACCGAAGATCTCCTTCTAGAACCGTACTCCCTTACCCGGGCTTTATGGTCGTTGTCACCACACCACTTTTGGACACCCACTTCTGAATGTCTTTGGGAAACTGGAGACAGGTAACGGTTGGTTTCCCCATTATGTTTTCATAACCTCTAATTGAAAAACGAAGATAAGCCTGGTTTATGAATAAAAGGTAAAGTATTAAAACGTTATTTCAGAAATTTTTAGTCTGTCACTAAAAGACTCTATAAAACAAAAAAGAGAGTAAAACAGAGAGTATCACTCCATATGATCCCTACTTTAATGTCGAGAGTAGAAAAAATTCACCCTCTTTGAACGGTGTTAACCACCGACCTCTTGATTCTATGAAAAAAACGGGGGTGACATTATGGATAAAATGATAGTTCCGGTGTTACGTTTGTAAGAGTCCCAAGTCGAATAGTAAATAAAATTTTATTCCACTAATTAGCAAGCAGTCAAATTTTTACAGTCCGTTTTATTGGTATTTTTCCCCTGCTTCACTGCAGACCCAAAACAGACCTGGTTATCAGGTTTTGGATTTTTACTATCTTATGTTTCCGACCATGATTTTGTTATAGTAATTTTCCGTTGCAATTTGGGCAATTTTGTTAAGAAACTGGCGTACAACCATTTTACCTAATTGTTTAGTTGATTATCTGCAATAGCAAATTTGGAGATCGTGTTCCATGACTTCAAACCGGTGCCATTAATACAGTTAACAAGTGGAGGACAGAGGAGGCTCTTAAAGAAGAAGTTACAGGTCTGTGAGAGCCAGAAATCTTGTTTGTTTGTAGGTGACCAAATACTTATTTTCCACCATCATTTGCAAATAAATTATTTAAAAATCAGACAATGTGATTTTCTGGATTTTTTTTTTTTCATTTGGTCTCTCATAGTTGAGGTATACCTCTCTCATCTTTTTAAGTGGGAGAACTTGCACAATTGGTGGCTGACTAAATACTTTTTTCACCCACTGTATATATACATATATATATATATGTATGTATTATCAAGCCATTATCAATGCCAAACATTCTATATATATATATCAATATATATAATAAAGCATTTGACACATAAAAAGTCATTTGAACTGATGTATTTTAAGATGCCGTACAACCCACAAACCTTTGTGTCTGCATCCTTTATATTCCTAAATTCTCCGCTCCTCACCGGTATGTGTAATGTGAGATTTGAGATGACCCTCATGCCAGCTGCTTCTCGTTCTCCAGTGATGATCCACTCGTGAGGAAGCAACATAATATTTGTTTCTAATAGAGACGCCCCCTATGTCCAATCCGTAATTGGCACGCTTTCTCCACTTCAAAGACGTCTGAAGGTGGGAACCGGCACAGGCTGATGAGTGAGGCTCTCGGTCTGGGTGTGGGCTGGACAGTGGGGGGTTAAGGGTGATGTGTTTGGGCTTTCACCACATGCTGACTCAACATGATTCAGCTCAGCTGACCTTGTGACCCCTACTGGCTGCAGAGAGGCAGTTTTGGCACACGGGTGTTCGTGCTAAGATAGGCGGCACTGTACTTGTGTCAATAAGTCCGCCGTGACCCAAAACAAAGTGGCAGTGACGCTACAAATGTTTTGTCTGAGCTGGCCATGCATAGACTTCCTCTATTTGTTTATGTGTTTGTCTGTTTGGTGACTGTACTAACAGGAACACACTAACCGTACCTCCGTTTGGATTTGTAAAACCTAACAGGTCTTACAAATAGGACCACCAGTACCAATGTGTTTAGAAAATGTATACCCTGAACCTGGGCTCATCTTGTAGGATTAAAGGATTTATTAGGACTATTTATATCGATCAATCTGTAGATTATATTTCAACTAATTGATTATTTGGTTTGTCAATGAAAGTTCAGAAAACTGTGAAAGACATAGAATCCTCTATAGTGACATTTGTTTAATGTCTGTCCGACCAAGAGTCAAACGCCCAGAGATATTCAGTTTCCAGAGATATTAAAGAAACAAATCCTCACATTTGAGAAGCTGGACCCAGAGAATGTTTGGTGTTTAATGTCCGCCTCACACAATCTGGCTTCTCCATTTTATTGGAGAATTAATCATAATTAAGCTAGGATTATTGCAAGAACAGATGTGAATTTCCTTTTTGCGGTTTATTTTAGATTTGAAATTATCCTTTTTTTCTAAATAGTCACCAAGGAAGTATCGGGTGATTGAGAGAGAAAGAGACGGGACTGTTCACTCCTCTAAGTGAATGTACAGTAGTGTGTTCAGAAGACAAGGTCCTTACACTCACCTCATTTACGGTTTGTCAAACCCCAAGACACCCCCCAGTATCCCAGTATGAACCGCTTTCCATCCTCCGCATGCAATCGATATTTTCATTAAAATTGACTGGTTAAAAAACATCATGTGAATTCGTTAACCTTTTTCTCAAACATAAATCCAAAAGTGATGTCTGGTTTTTCATTTTTGAGGGATATCTTCTGACCACCTTTCAGCTGCAGAACATATGGACACTCGCCTGCAGATCCTCTGAATCGGCCAAGATGTAAATCATTTAGATGTTGGAGGCTGGAACACAGTTTGGTAAAGTGTAAAACGGAAACAGTTTTACCGGAAGCTTGCCGCCAGTGTTTTTGCTCATTGACAGTTTTTCCTGGTCTGAGAAAGAGCCAATCAGAGTTGATAGGAAGGGTTTAGAATTGAGACGGTTGTATGCATGTTCTGAGGCCTGTCATAATACTCTTATCAGTCTACTGTAGAAGATTTTGGACATGACATTCATAATTTCTGCTCACCTCGATATCGCCCATTGTGCCTTAATGCAGGTTTCTTTGTATATGAACGTCGCCAACATTTCAGCCATCACGATGGCAGAACAAATGGCGGCGTTTTCCCTGACGTTATACGACCAGTGCGGTGCCGAAGACTTTCTTTCTTTAGGCCTTTAGGCTTAATAAACAAAAAAGAAAACAGGAATATGCTGAGACACAATGCTCTATATTACCAATTAAAAAAATGTGGATAGGACGCAGTGATGTAACTGCTAGCTTTGAATATCAGCACAGTTACTTCACAGTATAGATGTGCTCCCGTGGGACTGGCAATTGGCAGTTTCATATATAGGTAATATTGTGTAATTAGAAAAAGCTTCCTAACCTTTGCAAACTAGCTCAGCTTTATATTGACTGTTACAGACAGGATCCTATACGCCTGTGCCAATCACATTTATTTTTAAACTAAGGTATAAATCTTTGTTCGCTGAGATTGTTTTTGTAAAATAACAAATAAAATGGACTCCTTTAAATGAAGGGAGTAATAACAAGATGGTCATAATGTTTCATTCACATTTATCTTAATACACTTTGTAAAATAGTTTTTACTTTGAGGCAACTCTTTAAACTATGTTTAAACGTTTAACTTTTTGATATCTCGTTATTTCTTCAGTTGTCTCCACTCATCGAGGACTTTGAATGTTGTTTACAGGGAAATCCTCCGTCGCAGGTCTCTGTTGGAGCATTAGGGCGACCAGCTCTCAGCATTCTGGTTGGCCAGCGGCCCCACAGCGACAAGCCCCTATGCTCTTTATTTGGCACGTAGCCTGGAGGTGTCAGGAATATCGACACGCTTTCACGTGACGGAGACTTTGCCAGCCTTTTTCCCCCCTTTCTTAAGCCCGGCATTCTGCCTGCCCAGCCAGGTATTGTAGGGCCCCGTGAAGGCCCTGTGAATAGTGTCAAACTTGATAGTTCTCATTTTGCTTCCTGTACATGGCAGAAGAAAAAGTGCCCACCGTGTGGGTTTTCCTTTTGTGATGGCCCTCTCTAGTCTTCCTGGGAACACACCACATTCCAGCCACAATCATTCCCTTTGTGAATCCGGGTATTGTGGGTGAGTCTGTTATGCCGATAACCCTGCTAGCTTTCAGTGTAATGCATGCAAATATCATAGAAGTCTAGACTCGTATTTTTGCAAACAATGCCAGATAATGAGCAGAGTGTTTTCAGTGATATGGCCGAGCTTTTGTTTTGACACATCCTCAGTCATTCATGAAAGACCTTTTGTGCTCATCCACGCCTAAGATGTGATTTAAGGTCTGCTACATCTGGACAAATTATTGCGCCAATTTACCATACATGGGCCTCATGTGTCAGTTATGGTTTATGTAACGTATATACGCGTAACCATAGTCTGGCCTGCTAATCCCAAGGGCATCATTTCTAATGCGTCTCGGAGAGGGATTTTCATGCATCTATCCCCCAGAACACCCCACACCACAGAGCTGCTAAATGTTTCTGCAAATTTGATTTACCTCGACTCAAAAGGTACTTTTTGTACATGAATTCTTTCCCCCTCAATTCACAACTCCAAGTGTGTTATGGTTCACTGTGTACAAAGTATTTGAATGGTTCTTGTCTTCACTCCAAAACGCTCAGGGAGTTCTTCTTACATCACGAGTGCAGATCTTTTGAACATTGTCAATTAAAAGTAACGACTTGTATCCTGCCGAATGCAATGTGTTAAAAACATTTTTGATCACCTGCTGCAGACTGGAGAAAACCCTCTCCCACTGTCCTGTGTGTTATTGTGTCATGAACCCTCCACCGTTACCCCCTTTGGGTGAAGGGAACATGTTTTCCTCCTCTCTGACAAGAAGGAATTGTTAAGGTTAAGTAGATAGGGCAGCCGGAAATAATTACCAACCACTTGTGAAGTTTTTTCCCCCCTCCTCTTTGTTCATCTTTTCCCTTTCATTTTTAACAATCTTTTCAATGTGCAGATCTTGTTTATGATTAGGTGCAGCCTGGTCTTGCCTCTGAGCATGGCAAAAGATGTTTGGCTGAAACGAGCAGTAGCCGTCGGATCTGTAATTTACTAGGCTTAAATACCTTTGGAAGCTCCTTTCCCAAAGGAAAGGCGGGCTTTTGTGTGAAGTTCATGCAAAACGACCTCCTTTCTACAAATCAACTGGCAGATGACAGACAATGATGAAAATTTGATTCTTTGAAGTTGTAATGGCCATTGAAATGTGCAAAATTCTTGTATTGAAAGGAGAGCGCCCTGGAAAGCCCTCAGTCTTGGGTGGCTGGCGCTACGTGCTGGGAGGTTCGTCTGTGTTTTGTCGCCGACTTCCCATTGCTTGTTTGCTAATTCCCTGAAGAATTGGACCAGATCCTTGATAGGAGCTTGAAGGGGCTCCAGTTGCTCAGGAATATGCATTTAGTACGCCCAGAGGCCCCTCCTCCTGCTCTTGTTGCGCTGGCCTACTTTCTGATGGTCTGGAATAAATCACCTCAAGTATTAGGCATTCATTTCCGCCACCTCGGTGCCAAACAGCGTAAAGATGGCTGTTATTATATTTTTCTTTTGAATCCAGTATTTACCTTTTCACATATGTAAGCTATAGTGTATATACTCGTTTTATTTCAGTTATACTGACATTTACACACTATTAAAGTCTCACAAACACTATTGTGAATGACTGAACTGTTCCCTTAGCGCATTGAACACTCTTAGACATCTACAAGTAACATATCAAACATTTTAAAACCAGAGCAAAAGGTTAAAGCAAAGGAGAGATTTATATAGCAACAGTTACCTATAAATAGCGTTCATTCCTTGGATTTTTCCTGTTTTATTATTTTTCTGAAATTAATCCCTACAGATTGATGAGAAGTACAAAAATAGGAAATATAGGAGTACCTTTTATATAACAACTGAAATTGTTCCTAACACCATAATTCTGACGGTAAACACACATTGTCAGAACTTAGTTGTATTTAATAACACCTGCAAGCCTGCCTTCAGATGACCTTTCTCAACCATCAGTTGCACATTTATCCTTGCATGAACACCTGTTCCTAAAATAAATAAACATCAGTCACAGTGTGTTTTTGTAGGAACGGTCACATGGAAGCTTTGTCTTCCTTTGGATGTTGTTTTGACTGCTTGTTTTGCATCTTAAAAAGGCTTGTACAGATGAATAATAAATAAATCATGTACTCAAACCTATTTTTATTAGTAAAAACTATTCATTATTTGTTCTTGACTGGCTAATAGATCACATAGTTTTCATTCAGTTGTTTGCCTGCATGTCAGCTGGTTGGTAACATGGGATTGCGATCAAATGAGGTCACACTTATTTTTTAGGAACTGATACGTATATGGGGGTAAGGGTATCTACAGTGTTTATAGAAGGTTATCATTTGAATTCCTGGTGTTCTCCATTGTGACATCCGCTCTGACTCACAGCTGGATGTGCTTTGTTTCCGTCCCTTCAGGACATCACCACCCTGACAGGGGTCCCGGAGGAGCACATCAAAACACGGAAGGTTCACATCTTTGTTCCCGCCAAAACAGCCATGCAGTCGGGAAGCCACAACACAACGTGGAAGCTGGACTTTGACACCAGGGAGCGCTGGGAGAACCCTCTGATGGGCTGGTCCTCAACGTAAGGATCTCAGAAAAATCAAGGGGTTTTACAATCTGCAGGACATAAGAAACCCCCTCACATAAAGAATGTTCTATATGTGCCTCTGACCAGGTGACCTCTTGTGTCTGACATCTCGCTTTGCCTTTCAGTGCGGATCCCTTATCCAACATGATGCTCAGCTTCTCCTCCAAGGAAGATGCCATCGCTTTCGCTGAGAAAAATGGTAAAACATTTAAGATGTGTCAAGATTACATTTAACATTTAAACCTTTACATTTAAATCACACCTTGTATAACACAACATTAATACAATGTCACGGCTAATCATGGAAAATCAGTTCAGTTTATAAATTGCATTACAGAGTTATGATACACACAAATATGGAGTTTTGCCAAAACGTAATCAGTGAAAGTCAAATAAACACGAGATAATATATCTTATTAGTCATATTAGTAGTACTATTAGGAGTGGTATTAAGTTACTGTTCTGGGTAGAGGAATTGTAAAGCTGATAGAAGTAAAGTGTTGTGCGTTGACTTCACCAGAGAGAGTGCAGGAGTAACTCGATTGAATGTGGATCAATGTGCACTTCAATCTGAAACTGTCCGTTACAGCATCTTGCATAATGCTAAGCATCTCTGCACTTATCAGGGGCCGTCATACCTTAAGGATAATGGCAATATCATTTTTTAAATAAAAAATGTCACGGCTTATTAAACCTTACAAACCCGGACTGTAATCAGGTGATGATTATACCAGTACAACAGCACCTTAAAATACCTCTGATGTCAACCTTTGGGCCTCAAAAGAAAAAAGGAATGAAACTTTAGACGGACAAACAAGATGATCCTGAGTTAGTTTAGGTTAACGCACATGATGAGGTTTCCTGTCCGGTAACACAGGAAAGAAAGTTCACTTTGACTCAGAACCGAACCATCTGGGAGAGTTTGTTGAAACTGAGCAAAGGGAACTGGCGTACTCTGTTTATTGCACCATGAAAGTGATTAGTGCACTTCTGACTACACACAGCCTGTTGATGTCTACAAAACACCTCATTGTGTTTGGAATTCATCCAAAGGGAACATACGTGACGCTCGCGCCCCCATCACTTACTCTGATGTTGTTGCTTCAGGTTGGAGCTACGACGTAACGGAGAAGAGGAGCGCAAAGCCCCGAGTGAAGTCCTACGGAGCCAACTTCTCCTGGGACAAGAGGACCCGGAGGTCCGGCAAGTAAACTGAAGACGCCCATCTGTTTTCGGCGTGACCCCCGAGTGTCCCGCAGCAGACCTGTATCATTCTTGTCAATAAAAGCCTAATTATATGTGTGTGAACCAAACATTGTGGTCTTTATCGCTTTATTCTTCAAACATTCACCTCATTACCGACTACCTTACGCAGTCTCCCCGATTAATGAAGTGTTTGTTCTGAGTCGAGTTGTGCAACAGCAGAACAAAGGGGAACATATTATTACAATTAGAACCTGTTTAAACACAGGGATAAATAGAAGTGGGGGCCAAAAGCAATGACATTTTTCCTGCGTGAGTGATTGTTTCCACCCCGATACCTGAATTGTTTCAGTGTTCGGAGAGATGCATAACTGGAATTTAAAGAGGGACTTGGAACAGTTTACTCTGGAATAGAAAGCAAAAACTTTTTTTTTTGTACATTAACATCTGGGCTTTGAAGTTAGCATCTTATATAACCATTACTAGCATTTTGATGAGACCAGTGACATGTGATTTAGATGTATCTGGTATAATTTGAGTGGAACAACAAATACTTCAATTATATTGCTTGTTATTTTTTTTGTAACTATCTGTTCATGGTTGGTCTACATTACATGTCATAAAATAGTAACAAATAAAAAAGGTTAATAAAAGAACTCAAAATGTGTTGTTTCCCAACAGAGCAAGCCATAAAAATAAAGTTTACGTAACACATTCAAAAAACAAATCGTCACAAGTTAGGACTACCAAGAAAGGTTTGGTATTCAGCTTAGTAAATACGTTAATAAATTATTTTTGAGATATTTCCCAATTAATTTCGAACTTGTATTGACAAGCTGTGTTGGTGTGATAAGATAAAAAGGTTAACCATTTTCCAATCAGAAACGCCACATAATATATCTTCTATATAAACCATTACCGATTCATATTATTTGTTCAATAAAAAGCCTTTTTCAAATATTTGTATTAAACCTGCATTCACTTGTATTAAACCTGCATTCAGTGAAAGTTCATGGGATTTAGTTTAGCCTTGTTGAATATTTGCCTCAAACACCATGTTTCAATAATCAAATATTAAACTAAGATTCTCTACCTATTGAGATAAAGTTGAAATCTTTGAAATATAAAAATCCATATTGTGTTCTGCTCAGCCTCGCTCGGCAGTGCCAGCGCTTGTTGACGCTCTTTGTGTTCCGTAAACAGTGGCGTTTCTCTGCGCCCAGTCCCAAACTGCGTGACTGCACTGATATTCACACAGCAATCATGGGCGCCTAATTGGTTTAGCCCTGCGTTAATTAATGCACTGCATTGCACATCTTTCACAGACTTGCGCTCGCTATTTATTTTTGTTCTGTCACTCGGGACATCAGACGCACCGATCTGATATGAGTGTAATGGTCCATCTGAAAGGCAGGACATGAATGACAGCATGTGTTGCCATTCCCTTTGAAATCCCCTTGGAGAAAAGCAGCGGGGAAAAAACGCTCTTGGCACAACTTTGTATCATAAAAGTTGAAAGCATTCCGCCCGTCTTGGGCCATAAGCACCGTAATGTAGGCTATGTGAGATGAGAGCGGCGCGGTGGCATTGTTCAAACCATCAGGACAACGCAACCGTCAGCGAAACAAACATCGGCCTGAAGTGTTAAACGCAATAGGCTGCTAATGGTTTGATAGCCTGGCCATACAAACAAGTGAGTTCAGTATCATCACACGTTAAGGGGTTTATGTGAATCACCCAACAATTGCATCATAGTGATCATACAGATAGTTGTGATCTATTTTACTATTTTTATTTGCTCACATTGAACAATCTTAAACTGTGACATCTTATTCCAAAATCAAAGTTATATTGGATCATCCACATTGAAGTCCTTGCTAAGTGAAGTTTTAGATACAAATAATAATATTTCAATTGAAAACTTCCACTAGTTTCACCTGTGCAACGTCAAACAGGAAAAGCTACATGAATCCTACAAAGACGCTCAGGAGGATGACCGACATGAGACTCATTTGAGAGTATAACCAAGTCCCGATCAAATTAGATTAAGGTTTCAACCGTGATACACCAAATCAGTCGTGTAAAGCCTACCTTGGTATAGCTTTACACAAGTAGGCTACTGTACTTAAAGGTAGGTAATTCACTTCAGAAACACTTTTTGTTATATTCCATGGCATGCTCTTAATATCCCGATAGCAATGAATATTAAATGCTTTGACAATAAATACATTAAAAAAAAAATCATCTGTGGAAGCCGTGGTGCTGCTAAAATAATTGGATGGCCTACCTGCCTGTCAGCCTTCCATCTCGTGCACAAATTTATCTCGTGCCCTCATTGGTCATGTGTGTTGGAGGAGGGGCTCTGTAAGGAAGTCTGAAGGAAGGGGCAGATTCTTTCGGCTGCGTAGTTTCAAATTCGAGCGCGCTCGAGCTGGTTTCTCCATTCTTACCTACCCTACCTTTAAGTACAATATTGTAATACTTGTACTTTACTTGAGTATTTGCAATTTCTTCTAGTGCTTCTGCTCGATTACAATTATTTTTTACCTTTGGTTAATTTGCAGATTTGGATTAAAGATGTGAAATATAATCAACACAACATAAAACATTAGTTACTACCCTGCAGTATACAAAGTCATTAAAACAGCTGCACGTTTAGCTTTGATAACACTTTAATGCATCAATTATTAAACATATATTATATATTATTCTGAAATTGATCAATCTGAATAATTAGTACTTTTAATTTTGGTACTTTAAGTATATTTTGATGCTAATACTTTTGTACTTTTACTTGAGTGAAAAAAACAAAACAATGACATGACTTTTACTTGTAAGAGAGTTTTTCTACACTCTGGTACTTCAACTTTTAATCAAGTACAATATCTGAGTAGCTACTTCTCCCACCTCTGCACAACATGTACTTTCCCTCCTCCAGCTAAATTGTCAGCGCCATAACTAAAACCTATATTGTCAATTTCAGAATCCCATTGGTGTTTGTGGGGTCAAAGTTCAACTTTTTGCCACACTTGTTAGAATCAAAGCCACTTTGGCTTTTACTTCTGCTGTTTAAATTGGAAAAAAATTGATTCAGCTCTGGGTGTGAAAGCACTGTAACCTGGACAGTGACTTGGAATAGAGATTTAAAAATATGAAAATACAAGATTAAACTAAATCCCATTAACTTTCACTGAATGCAGGTGGAAATTGTAAGTATCCTGCAAGATAATCAATGTGTTGAACAGGACAGAAGAGGACAGCATGTTAGATTTACACAAGGCCCATAGATTGTCTATTTGCTGAGTAATAATTATTATTAAGTAATAATTGGCCCCCCAGTTGATATAATAAAAGCAGTGTGTATGCTGGAGCAAACCACAATATGTGTTACACTTCATTCATCATCATAAATCATGCAGTTACATTTTGTAGTGCTGACAGGAAAATGTGGCTCACAGACGCTAAAGGTTATAATGTTTTTTGCAAGTATTCTCTTAAATTAAAAGAGTAAAAAACAGACATTGAGTAAAGCAATTCCAGGAAGACTTCTGTGTTTACAAATCTTTTTTTCAATTGGGGAAGAAGTTTTAATCTGCCATGAGTTGTTGTTTCAGTGCTATAGAGTTCAGCCTCCAGTCATTAAAAAAAATACTCTGTTGGAAAGCGCACAGAACATCATCGAGCTGTGCGTCCTGCTTTGACTCAGCAGCTGGACACAAGACCTGATGTTAATGTTTTAGTCTGAACGCGTGGCTCTCAACAACACACACACCTTCACACACGCACACCGTGGCCCACCATGACCTGACCACTGCTGTCTGAGGCAACTCACACTGAACTCTCCAACCCAGCCATGAGGCACGCAACCCTGCTCGTCTGCAGCCAAATACTTGCTCCCTGTGTGTGTGTGTGTGTGTGTGTGTGTGTGTGTGTGTGTGTGTGTGTGTGTGTGTGTGTGTGTGTGTGTGTGTGTGTGTGTGTGTGTGTGTGTGTTCGTTCAGCACACTGTGGGACCTGCTTGTTTTGAAGGGCACAGTCTCAGATTGATGATGACTTCTAGCTATCCAAACAAAAGCTCATAGCAAGCAATGCTGAAAAGAACCTGTTTACCTAAAGTGTACTGTTTATTATTCTTGCATCATTTATTACCCTCCGTACAGTGAGACAACAACAACAACAGTTATGTAGTTTCATGTAAGGGTTTTATTATAAACCCTTACATTTGTCATATTCGTGTACTGAAGTTTCCTAAAAGGAATATCTCAGAAGGTTCTCTGAATTCATTCAATATGATCAGTTAAAGTACACATTTTCTTACTATCACGTTTTTTGCCACACTGTTAGCATCATGGTACCCTCTTACCTGAATATCTGTGTGCCAGGCCTTCACCAGCAACACATCAAAGGACCAATTTATGGCTTTTTGCACGATTTTCAATGTGATGATGATGCTAATTTAATAGATAAGCCAAAGACAGACACTACTGTCTGATTATTTTAAGCCTATCTAAGCAGATTATAAATAGATTTGACCAGAAACGACACATTTAATATCGAAAAGTGCTAAACATTAACCTCAATAGGGACATAGTTTTTTAAAGAGATACGTTTTTTTTTTCAAATAGTCTTTTGATGGTGCAGAAACAGCAAACATAATGTATGAACCTCTGCTGTGTTGGAGTGATGGTAGAAATATTGCATCAGGTCTTCTCATGAACTTTATTGACAGAGAGAGAAATATAAATTTCCAACAGACATATCCTTAAAAGCAGATGTATTCCTACAGATTTAAGGTTCCAGCCATGTCTCACCAAACTATGGCAGAAAGTATTTGACGCATGCTGCTGGATTTCAGCATGGCTCTCTTCAAAGGATCACTGTTAGAAGGCGCGACGTCCCCCTCTGCTTCTCAGGTCTCAGGCAGAAGAAAGGTTGGGGTTAGGAAGGCCCTCTCCTGGGACTGAAGGCATCCACAGCAAAACACACCCATGTTCCGCTATTTATCAATCGCTGTATTCATCTTTTTTGTTTTCCCATTCACACTCCTATCAGGTTGGACATGACACCTCATCCACCCATAGGTCAGGATAACCCCCACCACACAAACACACCATAGAGATGTCCTCCTGAAAGAGATCAAAGATGATATTGGTCAGCAGAGAAGACAAAAGGGTTAGCCGTGGTGGAGCGCTCAGTTAGCGTGCTGATCCCTGGATGTCTATTTTAGCAGCCCTCTGACGTTTGAGATAAATTCCACTGCTGAATGTTAACATCTTGTTAATGGCTGGAACAGACCGGGGAAATGTCTCCACAGCCCTCGACAGACAGGTTAAATGTAGTTTTCTCTGGCATAAATCACTTTAAAGCAGAATTCTTAGTGTGATTTCTGCCTCACATGTCTTTGTGGAGGCCTTTGGGTCGATTAGGAATTGAACTTATGTCCACACTAATCTCCTTGTTGCCAAATTATAGGCAAGTTTTCCAAAAATGCCTGGAAAAGTAATTCATTTTGCCAGTGTTTGAAGTTGTCTGGCACATGGCGGGTGACGATGAATTGTCCCCCAAAGAGTTAATTGATGGAGAGGAGAAAACCTTCAGGGAGGGAAACGTTCCGTGTTTTACCTCCCTGTCCTGTTTGAAGGAGATGTGAGTTGGCAGTGCAGGAGAGGCTTGAAGATTAATGTTGCAAAAGGGGGCTCTGACAGCCTCTCCGCTGGTTGCGGTTCTCTTGGGTGGCCCGATTGGTCTTGGATGTCACTTGTGCTACTTAATCTTGTGTATGTGAACCAGGCAGATTCAGAGGGGTTTGGAGAGGGGTGAGGGGGGATGGGGGGAGGTTTGTTCGCAGAGCAGCAACACGAGAGACAGAACTTTCTGAAACGAGAAAAAACAACAAAAGTATTACATTCATTTGGGAATTTTGAATGTTTGTTGTGTATGTTTTTTTCACATTGTTAACACATTTTAGTTTGTTATTGACTGTTTCAAGTATGAATCCATTATATGAGTTATCAAATAACCTGTGAATATTTATGTAACTAAATTATTCCAAGAAAACGTTTGAATCTACTAAAACAAATCATCCAATCAACACATATTCAGATGCATAAAAGAAAAATACTCCTCAGGTAAACGTATTTTAGCATAATTAGCAACATGTACTTCAAAACTACTCATAATGTATTATAATGCCCCCTTGAGTTATGTATGATATTAGTGTATAACTATTACTGATACATTGCAATATTCTACTGTAGTAGGTGGAGCTAATTTACAGTTATTTTAGTTATTTTACATTCAATAGTATTTTTATCCAATTGTATTGCAATATTAGGGTATTGTTGACTAAATAGGTAAAAACAAATGCAAATGCAAAGATGTGCAACAGTTGGGATAAGGTAATTAAGTATCAGTGTATAAAATATAATTTCTATAACTTCTGTATCTGGAGACATCATCTAAATGCGTGGGATGAGATGATTTCTCTCAACCTTAAGGCTGCTTAAAGGGGAAATTAAAGGCCCTTAACTCTTGTTTTCTCACTCAACAAGTGGGCAGGATTAAGATGGTAACTGGTAAAATAAATGCCAGCAATTTAGATTTAGCAATAAATGTAATTCTGATGACATTTGGTGGCCAATGTTTATCAGGTCTGATTAAACCCCACAGAGTCCTGATGATGCATGGCTGATAAACACTTACTAAAAGGTACTTGACTAAAAGGTACCTGAATATGTTTTATTAACTTTGATTGGTGCATATGTACAGATTAATAGAGGTAATTTAAGACGATATTTAAGATTTAAATAAACAATCAGAATTTTAGGAGATGAAAATGTATTTTATTCTGAACATATTTCTATGGGATTGGATTGAAATAACACATTGAAAACCAACAAAGTGTATTTTTAGGCTTACATTAAACATTTACATAACATATTGCATTCTTCCAAGTTTCTCCTATTGGCTAATCACAAAAGAGGACGTTTTGGCTCAGAAGGAGCACCATGTGAGACCAGAACACGGGACTGGAGACCATTCATAACTCGGAAATTGACCAAAAAACATTTAATAACCAAACGTGGAGAGTGTTTATTTTTATAAATGTGCTTTTAAGTGTGGGGTTTATTCTGCTCTGCAATTCATCTTTGCATTGAGTTAAAATAAATGTTTCAGATTCATTAATTGTCTTATATCCTCAACCCTAACAAAAAGCAGCTATTCCAGATTGTTTGCACATTTACTCATTAAGAGTAGGCAGGGCCAGGTTTGCCAACATTAAATGTTGAACACACTGCGTTACACTGTGACTGTAAACGTATAGAAAGACTCTAGCTGCCAATTGTTCAACGAGCTCCTTGCAGCTGACCCCTCTAAGCCAATCTAAACTGGTCTCTGACTTGACCTTTCTGACATTCAACCCTAATCCTCAACACCTTAAACACTATTTCTGGCTTCAGCTCTAAGCTTATTCCCACTATCTAACCCGAGTGTGTGTTTGCAGCCTGCAGCGCTGAATCATCTCAGCCCCACGCTGAGCAGCTTCTCCTCTTTCTGCTGTTCACTCGGATGTTATTGGTGACCGACTTCCTGCCTGAGTCAGAGGGCGTTTCGTCATCGCTGTTTGGGCCACAATACATTTGGATTCAACCAAATATGGGACCCAGCAGTGATCATTTGCTCTCTGCCAAAATGTTGGTAAAACACAGGTGTTCTCTCTCTACGCAGCCACCGTGTTTACTAGATTGTTCCTGTGAAAGACTCACTTTTTCTCCCTTTTTTCTCTTTCACACGGAACGTTCGTATTTGGAGAGCTGCAAGCTGCCCACATAGTGTCGTCACTGGAGCTGCTCTCTGTTTGGATTCAATGAGCTAATCCACCTACGGTGTTTGGCTCCACGCCACTCAGCACACCAAAACATCTAACCATCTATAAAACGGCCACATTTATAGGCAACAATTAAATATTAACTACATAATAGCGACTCAATAATTACCTATGACTTCTTACAAAGGATTGATACGGGAGTTAACAGAAGGCGTAGGATAACTTTGATTAAAGAAGGTGAATCAGTCAATTTATCCACTTTTGTGAGAATACTTGGGGCACAACTCTGGTTTGATTTGAGCTCACGTCTGAAACAAGTTATTTGTGTTGATATTTGAAGCACTTCAGGAAAGCCTGGGCACCTTCTCGGAGCAGCCAAACCACAGCTGTACTCTGCACATGTGGATCTGACTTTCCCGTAGAGAGGCAGTGCCTGACAGAGCCCTCCAATTTGTTTCCCCCTGTTTTTCTGAGCCGTGACAGTAAAATTCTACCAAGTCCACAAACAGGATGGTCAGAGCGTCACGCCTGTCCGTCTTCAAAGAGTTATGACAAGAGAGCATCACCAGTAAAAAAGTGAAAAGTCTGATAGCCATCAGTGGGATGGGGATTCTAGTAAACGGAGCGCTGAGTCTAGACCACTCGAGACGGGCATGTTAAGGTCACGCTCATAAAAGTCCCCTAGACACGGTGCTCACGAGGGCCTGGAGGGGATGGGGCAGGAATCACCTGCACAGATGGGGCAGGGGCCGCTGCACCGCGAGCTGCTACTGGAAGCCCCTCACCAGCCTGAGAGAGCAACAGGTTTATATGTGGCAAGTCGTGAATCAGGCTCAGCGTCATATAACTCAGGAGACTAGGCCGAGTGCGGTAGGTTTGCAGGGCAGTTATCTTCAAAACATGGACTGCAACGTGACGATGGTGTCATCATACAAGGGGATTTAAAACAGAGGAGGAGGGAAATAAATCTGTAACTGGATTTGAACACCTTAAAAAGAAGATTTTTAAATAGCCTTCTTCTTAAAAATACAACAGATCCTTCAGTGGCCACCACTAATTGACCTCTTGGAGGAATGCAACGCCTTCTCCTTGACTGACATTTGCTTTTAGCGGCTCCTGTGGGATGGGGCGGTGGGCCGGTGGAAGGCGATAGTGGGGGAGATCTTCTGGAGATAAACCGCCGTGCCCCCTGTCCCTCAGACAACAAAGAAAGTGAGTGATGTTTGTCTGAAAACCAAGAGCCGCGATCCCCCTTGTTTTGATGTGAGGGCCACCTGGGATGCGGGTCTCCATCAGCACTCAGGCCGAGGAGAGAGGAAGAGAAACAGGACTCACACAGATCTCGTCCCCAGGACAAACAATGTGAGTGACAAGCCTGCTGGAATCCCACGGAAGTCACCCAACAGACGTGGCATTCAAACACACAGAAAAAACAAGAGGCGTTTAGGTGGCCACAAAGGAGCGGAGGAGAATTGCACAGCATGGTTTCCTACATTTTTCCAGGGCAAAGGTTTAAGTCCTTCAAAATCCAAACCTTTAAGGATACCTACGAGGATCTTATAAATGTTATCTCATTTTAAATTCACAAAAGGTTACTTATGTTTTTCGATTTAAAGACAGTTTATACCACCACAATTCAAAAGACTAATATGAACTCTGGCTATGTAGTACACAGATATAGTAACTAGATGCCATTTGATGTAATAAACTACCAAACAGCAAATTAAGTATTTTTCTACTTAAACGCTACAACATAATATGCAGTGGTGTAAAGTAACTCACTACATTTACTCAAGTACTGTACTTTTTGAGGAACTTGTACTTTACTTGAATATTTCTACTATTTGCTACTTTATACTTCTACATGTACTTTGTCAATCATGTAATTTTAACCCACTACATTTATTTAATACCTTTAGTTACTTCACAGAATTAAATTAATATTGTAAAATATAATCAAATCAGACTCTAGTTCCACTTGGAGTAAATCCACAAGCTACCCTGTAGTATACAAAGTCATTCAAACTGGCAGCACCTTTTCAAGCTTTGATACACTTAAACTTAAATGCAGCAATAATTATACTCAAAACATATCATATATATAATTCTGCATAATGAGCACTTTTACTTTTGGCGCTTTTAGTATATTTTGATGCTACTGTAATACTTTTGTAATTTTAGGCGAGTAACATTTTGAATGCAGGACTTTTGTAACAGAGTATTCCTACACTATAGCAGTTTCACTTTGAATCAAGTACAAGATCTGAGTACTTTTTCCACCTCTGATAAAATGTCACAGATAGAGTAAAGCACCATTTAATTTAATCCAATAATATAAAACTTGTGTACTTTCAGTTGAGTAACATTTAAATGCGAGACTTTGACTTGTAATGGACAATTTTATGTTGAGGTTTCCTACTTTTTCCTACTGTTTGGAGGTGGAAACATTCACTCACATTGCAGCATTTTTATTTTTACACCGGTGATCACCTGCGTTAAAGTTGAATAAATAGTTTAAAAAGTTTTCATTGCTCAGATGTAGTACCAGAAAAAGAAATTGGCCTCAGTGAAACTTGAAACTTCACATTGATTAAGATTTACCTGCTGGGGTTCAGTTTTTCTTAAATCCACTGAGACCTGGTTAATAAATCTGAGGCGGTGAATACAGTTTGGGAAAGCAGAGATCACAAGTTTCTGCAGGCCAAATCTGATCCAGAAATAGAAACATTTGGGAGGGTTTTAACATTCTTATATCAAGACAAAAACCAAAGGTTAAGTGATGATGAGAGTGTCTACCATCCCAGACATGAGTGAATAAAGCGTTCCTTGTCCAAATAGGATTGATTGGAAAGAAATGACTGTGGCAGATGTCCAATATCCTCAATTCCCACTTCTGATTAAATAACATGAAGATGTTCGGACTAATTTAATTTACTAGTGATCTTTACATGAGATATAATGACCTGAAAAAGTATGCAGAGCAAGTGTGCACCATGCAGGAGAACTCAGTGGATCCTATAGTATAATGAATGTGGCATGTTGCCTCAAAGTGCACTCACTCACTGCTTGGCAGGGTGTAACTCGTTAAGATTCTATCAGGTTGAGCCGCTCATTAGTTTTACAACTCAACCAAAACCTACCGGATCACAAGCCCGACAGGAGGGATCCTCTGCAGGGACGTCAGCGCTGAAGAATCTCCTGCTGCACATCTGAAAACACAGAGCCGGTGAAAACAAAAAACACCTGTGAGTGGTTGGCAAATCACATGCAGAATATCTTTACTAACAACACTGTTAACAATGCAATATTTGAGTGAGACAGTTTTGCTTGCTTTAAGTGAGGAAAACAAGTGAATATCAGGCAAAAGTTTGAATATCATTTACATGTATTTCATTAGAGTTGATTGAGTTTTATGAGTGTTTTAAAAACGAATATTTCTACCCCTTAACAGTGGTGAAAGAAAAAGTAGGAATAGCTCAAGGTAAAATGTGTAAAGTAAAAGTCTTGCCTTTAAATGTTACTCAAGTTAAAATAAAAACGTTTTATATTATTGGATGAAATGTATGTATGCAACAATGTATGTGTTTTTAAAAATATTCAAATTTGAAACATCTGAATGTTGTTCAAGAAAGTCCATACATCAACATAGTTTGGCCAATGAAATAACAGCTGTTCTTCCATGTGTATTAATCCATAAATGTAAAATAAAATGACCACATGAGGTGAACACAAGCCTCACATCTTGGGCTCAGACCTTCCGCACAAACAGAACAATCAATTTGCAGATCAATTGGAGAAAATTAAAAGTATGTTGAGTGAGGCCAGTCAAATTGTCAAAAATGCTGCACATCTTGAGACTCTTATAAAATCATCATCTCAGATATCTGGAAATGATTATTTGGTCCAGGGAACATTTCCTCACCAGCTTACATCATGTCGATGCATTTCCGTCATTTGTGTTTGTTTTTCAAAGGGGTGTGTGTGTGTGAGAGAGAGTCATGAGGACAGGAGTGTTGAAACGAAGAGGAAACACCTCTAATGAACCCAGGGGTCTCGGCTGATAACTGACGTACACACATGTACCCTAAATGAAAACAGATCTTAGTGCTGTGTCACTGCTGGAGGAGGGGAGCCTTTTTTTTGTGTGTGGGAGAAGCCCCCTCGCTGTGAGGGTCCGGGAATGCGGGGGTGTCCTGAGTGGAGCATCGGCTGTGGGAGGCAGAGCAGGGGTACGAGGCCCAGATGGATGTCAGGGCAACATCTGTTCCACCTCCTGGCAGCCCTTATCAGCAGAGACGCTGCCACACACACGGGACAGGAGAGGGGAGAAGACAGAGAGAAAGGGGCATTCTTCGCTGGGTTTAAGAAAACATGCATTCTGTTTATCCTGTAAACGAAAGTGAGGTTCCCCGTCGGGTCGCGCATTTGCATTTCACAAAGCTCACAGGGTTCATTTTGTTGTGTGTGACCACTATTGTTTATACTTCTGGTAGGTTGTTGTATTGTATGCGGCTCACTATTGCCCCTATCTATCTCTCAATCTATCTATCTATCTCTATAATAATCAACGCCTTTCCATTAATGACTCCCAACCAAAGGAGCCAACACAACATTAAAGTCGTTCCTGACTCTTGTTTTCGGAATAATCTTCTTGTCAGTTTAAAAAATGCTATGACATCGACTGATTTGTATTCTGCACATTCAAACCCGCAGCGATGATTATTTAATACTAACACATCTGTACATCTATATTCAATTTGATACTGTTGATGTTTTATTTCTGTTAAAGACATTTTTTGTTTTAAGCATGACAATATTCTTTACTGTTTCAGGAGTCATGCTGAAAAATATAAAATATGAGGGTAATATTTTTTAAAGCCCACATGGTTTCATTCAGTCTGTTCCCCACACTGTAAGATCATGAATGTTGATATGCAGCCCCTTTTCAGATGTAAACCCCTCCCGATAGAATATTTCCTGCGATCTCACTGACTGCTCTCAGTGTAACCAGGTGCTTCATGCAAAGACATGATGTGAATGTATTGCTTTTTATGTCAGATAATCAAAACAAAAAAGCTCATTGTGGTAAGTTACATTTGATGTTGGGAGGCATTCGGTTCATTCTCATTCTTTACATCCAGAATCTTAAAAGGAGCCCTCTGGCATTTCTGCATGTTTCACCTTTTTTTTTTACAAATCACACCTTCACTTTATAGGACTGCCAACAATTAGGCTTGCCATAGTTTGTCAGATTTCTCAAAGTTTTTTTCCTCCCCTCCAGGCACCCGTTAATTACCATTCATGTTACTGAATTATGTAAATGTGCTTGCAGAGACTTGAAGGTTTCTTGAGTAACTGTATCCATCACAGTAAACATTTGCCTGCGTTATTGTTGCTTGGTAAAGTACAGATTGATTAATGAAGTATTTACTGTGTTACCACCTGACAACAATGATAATATAACTTTAAAGCTTATTTTCTGTAAGCCACAATGAGGGTCTGCTGCCAACAAAGGTTAGAAAACAAACAGCTAGACACAAGAAATTAAACAGGAAGCGCAGGTAAAGGTTCAGTGTAGGAGGAGAGGACCAGCTGCATCTTTTTCAGGGGAATAAAACCGAGCGTACAGAGATTGAGGAGGAGTGGACAAGAGAGAAATACCCTGTCTCTCTTTCTCTCTCCCAGGAGGGCTGCTTCGCTGAGGTCCTGGCCTCTATCCTTCCCCTGGGCATCCTGCATGCCCATGCTGAGGGAGGGCGGCTGTGGCGTGACCAAAGGGAAGCAGAGCGAGTGAGAGAGAGATGGAGAGAACCTGAGAGAGATAAAGAGGACTCAAAAAACAGAGAGAAAGTGAGAGCGACAGGAAGAGAGAGGGGGGAGCGAGCGCAGCAGCCCATGGTGGGTCTCAGGGCTGCAGCAGCCTCCAGAGCCGGTGTGCAGCAGACTGAAGAGAAGCACGTCTGCCCCAGAGGCAGAGACTGGAAAACAGGATCAAAGAGTCGCCAGGGCAACCTGCATGACACACATTGTATTAAAGCCACACGGTTAATTTGAAAGAGAGGGAAGGACGGCAAAAGGAGAATAAAAGGGGAGGCAGAGGTAGCACAGAGTAGAGTATATTTATTAGGAACTCCTGTCTCACTCGGTTAACTTTCCACTCAAAACTTTCTTCAGCTGCTCCACTTTGAGTGCTTTTTTTTCCCTCAACTTTGGCTCGACCTTAACTGGCTCTTCTGCATTTTCCCGATTATCTCCCAGTGTCTCACATTTCCACAGGTCGCCTTAAATCATGAATCAGAGACATTGTAAAGAAAATGTTTCCAGAAACACAGGCAAATATTCAGCTCATCATACATACTGATGCATCAATTACAAATGTTATATTGTACCAATATTTACTTGATACAGACATAAGATTAAAAAACAACTTTCACCAACAGATAAAATGCTAGAAACATGGGCTACGCAGCGGAGTAATAACACAACACACTAAATAACATTTTAATACTGTTTAACAAACCCTGAACCTGCCAACCATACCCCTGTTGTGGGGTTACACATTACAAATCAATACACTAGGGCATTAAATATGACACAGATGAGAAATATCTAACATATATATACTACAACATTTAAACAATCAAACATGGTCAATAAAAAACTAAGACAATATTGGAATTTTTAAAACTTTAATTGCCATTTGAGACAAAAAGCATGATTGAAAAAAAATAAAACAGACTGCAGTGAAAATTTTAAAAACCTAAGTGTGAAGAGATGATAAGCAAGGTCTGACGACAGATTCATTTTGCATTCAAGTGATCAAATGCACCGAACCATCCAGATCTCACGTCAGGTACAAAAAGTGATTAAACCTCTAAAAACCTGGCAAAATAGTGAACAAAACAACAACGGAAGCACAAAGCACATGTAGAGTAGGTGTGGACATTACCGCAGCACATGTTGGGTACAGACACACACCTATGGCACAATGAATACGACTCATATTAAGGTGTGGAGTCCACACCAGGGCAGGGGGCTGAACATGGCATGTGGGGATAGAAACCCCACCGAGGCAAGCAGTAATGGGGACAGGGTGCGGAGCAGGGGTGGGGGGTGGTGTTGGTTGATACGGTTTGGGATGAGGCGGGGCGGGGGTCCGCGATAAACAGCAGACAGGGAGGGGTCTTCACAGACAGTTGGAAGGCATTAGGGTGTCGGACAGGGACTTGTCAGAGGCAGCTGTTGCTGTGGCTGATTGATAGAGTTTATATTCCACCCTGATGGGGACTGGAGTCGCTACACAGTGTTGAGAGGCATTATGTCAAATCAAAAAGAAGAAAAAAATACAGTTGAAGTGTAGAAAAATTACAACAAATATGATATTTTCTGAACACTGAAATGACACTAAATCCATCACATTCTCTACCGTGTGGCTACTTCCAGCCAGGTGAATCATCGTGGTTGTTTTTTATTGTTTGGTCTTTGATTCGGCATAATTTATAAGCGTGGTATGATGTATACAAATCTGAACGTAGCTCTACAAGGTTAACATACAGAGCAATAAAATATATCCTAAATTGCACAATTATAAAAAGCATTCAGACTTGTTTCCGCTTTCTTATAATGGTCTCCATAAAGTAACCTATAGCACTTACTGAGTCACATGATTAGTAGTGCTTGTGTATGGCTGCACAGCAATATGCTCGTTTGCATGTACATATTACTCCATGAGATACACAGACTACACTATTCAGATTAGATATTCAGAGACGGTGCGACACACCAATATGTAACTACCGTACATAACACAAGGCTCCGGACTCACAATCACACGACGACAGTCGTTGTCACCGAGTCTAACAGAGAAGCACACTTGACAGCCATACAGCACTTCTCAGTGGAAAGAACATCAACAAGCCCACCTAAACATCCTGTAAAGTAATTACGGATGTTAAACATATCTACAGACAACCTGGGCTCCACTCTGTGAGTGACAGTGTGTGTGCGTGTGTGTGTGCGTGTGTGTGTGTGTGCGTGCGTGTGTGTGTGTGTGTGCGTGTGTGTGTGTGTGTGTGTGTGTGTGTGTGTGTGTGTGTGTGTGTGTATGTGTAAGTGTGTAAGTGTGTCCTATGATGACTGAAGGAATGCCATGTGTCCCACATGCCATTGGTTAAATCACAATGGCACAGACAGTAGTAAACAAGATTTCCATTGCTGGCAAAGTCCAATGATTTTCTTGACAAACCGCTTTACATTGCGTGGGTTTAATGGCAGCTCTCCTCTGTCAGGCTGTGGTGGCTGACTTGTGCGTACACACTCATCCGATTTGAAAAGTGAGAGCACAGTGAAGGGAGGATAACATACGTAACACATTTCAAAGAGAGAGGCCAACATCTGCTGTATTTTACTGTGTGTGCATGTTGTCTGTGCATGAGTGTGTGTACATGGGCACCAGCAGGATGTTTTGTTACTTTGTTGTTAGCCGCTAATGTCCATAGCATTAGCAACTTTAGCATCATATCCTTGCCGGCTCTGTGTCTTTGTCCTCCAACAGGCTAATGAACTGACCGAAGCTTTCCTTCACTGCTTCCAGGTTGTCGGTGGAGCTTCCCTCCAGGACCCAGCGCTTCCCTCTGGCCAGCGGCTCCAGCTCAAAGTACTTCTTCACCTGTCGGCAGAAACACAGTGTGGTCAGTCACAACATTCAGTAGGAACTAGAGATCCTGTTGGATCACAAGGGCAACATCTTTTCAATATAAAAAATTCTTAATCCAAGTTTGAATACATTTTATTTAGATTTTTACATTAAAAGATAAAACACTAGTCTCAAACCATGGATCATTAAAGACCTACAGTTTGCAGGTCTTGTAATGCAAACAGCACCGGGTCATTTCAATAATTAGAACCCCTCCACACATGTAGGAGAACGTGCTGCTGATTTGTTTCACTCCATGGTAAAGCATTGTGATGATTTTAGACTATGCTCAGGTTACAATCAAGCTAAGCAAGAGAGAAGACCAGAATGATCATTTAGTCATTTGTATTTGGACCACAGTGTAAGGAAAGCTCTGGTTCAAATGTTGCATTACAGTTTTCAGAGGCCACACTCCTTGTCCTCTGAGGCCCAGAACATAAGAAAAGCAAAATGAAAGCGCCCTGTGTATCCTCACATCAATAGGCTTTCCCTGCACAGTGGTTTCTGCATATTAAACACATTAGGACACAGCCACGAAACTGCCCAAACACAGCTTTGCATCCAGAGTGCAACCAAGGTTAACAAACAAATACAGTAACATCAATAACAAAAAATCGTATTCTCCGGGAAAAATGTGGCTTGGCTGTGCTTTTGGTAACAGTTGATTATAAAGTTCATATGTTGGCTTTGGCTGCTCATAACAGTGGGGGTGTGGTGAGTTTGGGAGGGAGAACCAGAACCAGCTGCTACGTAAAAACAAATATCAACAGAGGGAAACAATGTCTTAGACCGCCACTCGAGGTACAGCAGGTTGTTAGGGTTTCTGACATTTCCAAGCGGAGAGTAATGGAAGCAATTTAGTTTGCCCGATGAGGACGAAGTTCAGCCATCTCCTCCTGTTTGTCTGATAGCCAGTGAAAAACAGACACATGTGTACTGTCGGCAGCGACAGTACACATGTGTATACTTTGTATTCAAAACTCTTTAAAAATGTGACAGAAGTGGAAGGGCATTTTCTTTGCTTGTCAAAATATGAAAGCCTTGAAAATAATCAGTACATGATATAAAGTATGATTTTTTTCTTTGTTTTCATATTTTTAATAATCTGGTTTTCAATCATTAAAGCTGACTAGAAAGGGAACATTCATCAGTAATACCACTATCATAAATCCATCCAAATCCAGTATGACTTTTCTCACAATCTGTTTAGGTTTCAAATAGCATTTCTACACATTTCTGCACATTTCAAACAAAGATTGATTAACTAACAATTGTTTAAATCAACAGTGTTGTAGTAATCAGTATTCTGAATTGATATTTTTCCAATTCAAATACACGTGGAAACTGCAGCAATCACACACAGGTGCCCGTCACACAGGGAAATTACTTTTCAACTTCAAGTGAAATTGCTTTTGTCTAGACCGTGCTGTGCTGTCTAGCTGTGCCATGGTGTGTGGCATGAAGAGGATAGAGAGGAGGAGGAGGGGGGGGGGGTATTCTTTGTGTCTGCTCAAATCCAGCCAGCCATGCCAGTGATAGGGAGAGCGAGCACTGTCTCTGCCCCTGAGCCGAGTCTCTGTCCGGGTGTAATGTGAGTTTAATGACAGATTAAGTCACCTCAGTCGCGTTTGGCTCAGAGGCCTGGCTAGAAAGCCGAGTGGACCCAAACAGTGTTAACAAATCTGTCTGGGTAACTCGAGCTGCCCTGGTCCATGCTCTAGCCTCAGACCTAGACTGCAGACGATGCGGCTGGCTGCCTCTCTGGCTGGCTGGCTCACTTGTCCGCCTGTAGTCAAGGCCCTCTTCTGGAAGACTCTGGCCCCTGCACTGGCAGACAGTCAAACGGCCAGCAGTGACCTCTGAGCAAGTGCAGACAGGCTCAAGCTTCTCTCACTTCCTCGCCTGGTGGGCCCAACAGAACACGCCCAGGGGCATCTCCAGTTGGGCAAATGTCTTCCACCTGTCGTAAGATTAGACAACTGCCACAAACCAGATGGCTTATTACGTTTCAGTGCAGTATAATAATTGTGCACGAGGAGTCCGAGACACCCAAGAATCACCCCTGTAATAATACTTAATTGGTATAAACACCTTCATACAGGCTGCATTTCATTGAAAGGGCAAATACAATCCAGAGATTTTACTCACACAACAGGCGGGCGGGGTAAGTCGCCAAATACGCTGCCTAAGTGTTACATGACTGAAGGAACCCCATGACCTGAGAGCCGGTGAACCTACCCTGGCAGTCCACGGTGAGGGCCAAACCAGTTTCTCTGAGATTAAGTCCTCTAAGCACAATTATGCTTGCTTAAGGAATTGCGTGAGGCAGTGGGAAGGGTAAGCCACACAAGACCTGGGTTGCCAGATGGCTCTGAGGATGACCACTGGGTCACCCAGTCTAGCCTCGCCTTGTGCATGGGAGAAAGCTGCTTATACATGCATAAGAGTGTCGAGAAATCTTTAATCACCTGTGTCTGTATCAAATGCATTCCTGCTTCTGGAATCCAGGCATGATAGCCACCAGTGGGCTCTGTGCTGAAGAGCCATAACACTTTGGTAGTTACAGCACACAGAGGACAGAGCAATGACTGAAAACATGAATGGACTGGATTTTATATGTAATACTTATGACATTATTATCACTGCCAATTATAGTTTTTTTATGAACTGTATAATTCTATTTTGAGAAATGCTAATTAACATGACAAAAAAATTTAAGTTTGTAAATGTTCTCTTATGTTCTTCCTAGCACACTGTACCATACCAAACTGGTAATATGCATGATATAACCATAGTGACACTAGATCACATCTTCCTTTCCAATAAGCCACAACTCTTCTTAAAAAAAGTCATATTAGGGTAATATATATATTTATATACTTTTAACTGGCCGTCCGGATCGCCATCTATCTGATACAAATGTTTTAGTAGATTTAAGTCAAATATATTACAGTTATTTTTCCAGAAATATGTATTATGATTGGATTTTCAACTGATTTAATAAATGGCTTTAACTGCTTTTGGAAATCAGTATCAAGGCTATTTGTGGAACAGGACCCAAAATAAAACACAGACTAAAACTTCCTCTTGAGTGGATACAGTTTTTCCATCTTTTGACATATTGATGAGAAGAGACAATTCCTCCATTACTTTTTGGAAAATGAGTTTGGAGGAAATGTCACTTCATTAAAAGGTAAATCATTTTGAGTCTACAGGGAGTGGCTGCACAGCTAATCTTAAACTCCAGCCCTGGCCAGCCTGCTTCATGCAGCTTAAGACAGAGGATGGGCATGCATGGCACGTGCATCCAGTCGCCCCCTGACCCATGAACGATTACTACAAGTGATGGTCACTGTTGGCATCATGTCAGGTCAAGAGGATAGCCTGGCAGAATAAAAAGAGCTTTGGCCGCCGTCCGCTGCCAGCCGAGCCCTGCTCTGCTCTGCTCTGCTCTGGGCCCCGGATCAACTAAACACACCAGGGAGGCGGGGCATAAGGATTCAAGCTTCATTGTCATGTGCACAGTAACTACAGTGTAGATCTGGCAATGAACAACTTAAGTCACAGGCTCCTCCAACAGCTAAACATGAATATATAGGACATAAAACAAATACAAAATTGTGCAAAAGAATGTTTTGAGATGTGCCAAAATGTAAATAATAATATAATAGAAATAGTGCAAGAAGAGTCTATATACAAGTACAGTATATACAAATACCTGTCTTGTTAAACAACACATTTGCAAAAAGCTGTTTTAAAATAAGTACAATAATTTAACTGAAGTTACTGAGGAATTACTTTGTATTTCTTAACCTGCTTATATTACTTACCGTAGTTTTCGGACTATAAGGCGCACCTGAATATAAACCGCAGCAGCGGCATATCACTCTCGGTTCCACTTTTACTTTTGCGCGCTACCTGTCTCACTCTTTTCCGGCCTCCAGTTTTTCCTGCTGGAACCCGCCGCTTAAAGGTGGGGGTCCGCGGACCGGCCATAGAGCCCATAGAGTTAAAGGTGTTGGCCGTTAGCTGTAAAAATCCATAGATTAGCCGCACCGTTATATAAACCGCAGCGTCGAAAAATAGGGAAAAAGGCGCGGCTTATAGTCCGAAAATTACGGTATATTCAAGCTTAAAGTTAAAGCTGCTGCCATCCCAGCATGCACTGCGCAACAGGTTTGGTATCCAAACAGGGAAAGTAAAAAGACTAATGGAACCCAATTTCACATCTCTAGTATAGACATTTCAATCCAGATTGACTCTGCTATCAATGTGCCGAGCAGCCCAGCTTTTAGATGTACACAGTGCAGGACTGTATTTTATAGTGACCCTTAAGTATAACCCACAATGTCACGGACAATTACAGTATGCAGCATGCTGACATGTACCAGTAACTGGAAGGGATTTATCTTCCATGGAGCATTCTCATCATTGAATCCCTACCCTTTATGTTTCCTATAGTCATTTTTGCAATTGTGTTAGTGCCGAGAAATTCAGATTAAGTGCCCTTCTCAAGGGTGCGATAGCAGAGGTCCAAGGCAACAGTGTGCACGCAGTTAACATGCCATATTCAGGATCTTTGTGATAAAAAGTCCTGCTGTGGCTCAATGGTCCTGAAGTATGTACGTGATTCGGGAAATCTAAGTCAGTTCTACCATTCTTGCAGAGGTTAACAGCAATGCCAGATGTAACAGATGCAGGTTTGTTGGATACACTCCGACAGCAGATCAGTATCGTAAAAGAAAGTTAAATGACCTGCGCTGTCAACTCTCAATTTCTCATCTAGAGCTGAGGTTTTTTGTTGTAAAGTCTGGCTCTTGCAGCTGCCTCAGGATCCTAAAGTCTGAGAAAAATATCTAAACTAAATTCAATAATATCAAATAATACTAATAATCTCTTCCTGTTTAAGAAACAAGATCATAAAAGGAAGAACAGGAAATGTTTACTTGAGACGATTTTGCCTTTCAGCCATGTTTGAAAAAGCCAAAACAGAAATAGAAGCTGATAAAGGGACTTACTCAAACCGATAGGTTATCCTTCAAAGACTGCTTTCCTGCAGGCAACTATCACAAGTCCTCTGTGGAGCAAGGAAAGCTTTACTCAATAAACTCATTGGAGAACCAGTGATTTTAGCCTAGAGGTTTTCATTTGGATAAACTTCAGCAGGGGCCCTTTTTCAACAAAAATAACATCCTTTGTTCAAAGGCTTCTTTTGAGCATGTGTGCATAAAGTGACCAACTGTACGGGGAAGGCAGCGAAGAGGAGCCAAAGACATCTTTATATGTACGTACAAATTAAGTATTTAAGACGGGCATATTTATGTTGTATAAGCTTTAAAATAACTGTACCTCATCAAATAGAAGATATGGCCTCCAATGCCCTTGTTCTGAAATGTACCATGACCACATGTCTATCCTGCCTCACTGTCATGTGTCAAAACCTCACCACATGAGTAAGCCATATAACTGGAGAAGGAAGCATTAGGGGGTCTCTGAACGAGGGAAAGTGGCATACTCAAATATCCAAGACAATCAATTACACAATCCCTTGACATGTTGGCCCCAGTGAAAATATCAGTCACTTGGAAAGTGGCCCACAGGCGACTGCATTGCAATGGGGGAGTAATGTGAGATCCACAAACCATATAATAGATATGCTTTTGTTTGCTTTTCCGGCTTACCTAAAGAGCCTTAAAGACAAGCGAATGCTTGGGAAGCCTGTGAAAAAACAAACATTGCACAGCAAACTGTTGGAGGTGTCAAATGAAGCAGCCCACTGGCCAGAAACAGAAACTTAAAGCAGATGTAAGCAAAGGCTGCACTTTGGGCAATGAATTTGAATCAGAGGGGATTTCTGTCCCGCAACCAAGGTGGATAATGACCTGATCATGTATTAAGAGAAAGTCACACAGGTAAGGTATTTGACAATAGAACCTTTCTGTCCACGTTACTTGTAGTGAGGACCTCCCTCTGAATTTGGTTGGGACAGCTAACAGGTGACCCAACACAGACGGAGAAGTATAAAGCCTCGTACTCCAAGTGTTCCTCCTCTGCAGACTGCTGCTGTCACACAGATACAACAATCACCATTGTCCCTATAACGAACCATCCCATCTCTGCAACAACTCATGGACATACCATGTATAGAACAAATCTACAGCAAGTCCACAGAAAAGGTTGCCCTCAAAGTCAATGCAAGATGTCTTGCATGTTTTGTATGCCTGTTTGTGTTGTTGTTTTCTACTTGCTTTCTTCTTTTTTACTATCTCGTGGTTCCCATATTTTTGGAGGAGGCAGAAAGTGAAACAATCTGCTTAGACCAACAAGCCAATCATCAATAAGAAGTGGTGCACAGTTGGCACAGACCGAGACCTCCATGTTTATAATTGTGTAATTGCGGCCCTAGCCATATTAACATAATTGCGGTGGATATCTGGGTGTCCATGCAGAACCATGCAGCAGGGCTTAGAAAGAAAATGCTAGAACATTGCATAAACAAGTAAAACAACAGAGTGGGAGAGACAGAAAGATATGGACTTTCACTTTAGTCCTTTCATTTGCTGTTGAAACCATCCAGGCCTAGCCAGCACGTAAAAGCGTTGAGGCGACCTTGGATCCGGGCCACAGTTGGAGAACTGTTGGACCAGGGGATTCTGCAGCCAACAAATTAAGACCTAAGTCCCCATGTCACAGTGTAAAAACTGAGCTGCGTTTAGATTTACTGTCCTGCTCCACTCAGGTGGGAGCGGGGGTCTCCCTGAGGCTCAGCTCAGTGTAGGTTCAAAGTGATTCACTTGCTGTGCACTTCCCTTCAAAGCCAACTGACCACTGCCAGATCAGAGCCATCCTCAGAGGCGCTGTAAATCTAAGCAGGACTGCACAGAGGACATTCTTCCTGAATCTTTCAGTAGCACAGAGGCATTTCTTTTTCTTGCAGCAGATCAGATGACTTCCACAAACACTGGCCGCTGTTACCTGGGTAAATGACCCATGCCTCAAGTCTGCTAGTGGCAACAACAGATGCTGTGTGGGTTTGCAGAACGAACATTCAAACACACTTAAACACTGGGGATTAGAGCTGGGTGGTTTTTCAATAAAGTGTATCCCCTCCCAGCAGGACCATGTTCATGATTATCTTATTCATTACTAAATTCTGTTTTTGTATAAAGAATGCTGTGCAGGACATTATCAAAAATATTGTAAATGTTTTACACATGTTGAGTTTTTATTGCTATTACCAATTACTCTGATTATTTCACTTGATAAATATATTGATATTGGCAAGCATCCTTATTAGAATTGTGATCTGGATCCTCAGAATGTATTACATAAAACAGGCTACCCTGATGCACATTTGCAGAAACAGGATAATTTGACTTAAAACACAAAATCTCAAAATACATTTCTCTTGGGTTAGGGTCCCTGAAAAAGATCAAGGACTGGAGTTCAGAATCCTGTTGATTTTACAGTCTAAGTATGAATGACATGTTCGTTTGTAGGAGTGCAGGTTAGGGGGAAAAAGGAAGGAAAACATCCGTCCTCTTGTGTATATTGGAAAAGTAATCGGCAGGTTCAGTAGCTGGGACACTAGGGGTTGACCTGCAGGACACTAAGGAAACAATGTGAGCTTGGGATATACAGGGGGAGGTGGGGTAACCATGTTTGCCTTGCGTTATTACAGATTTACAGTAACTCAATTTATTAAAGGCCAAGAGCTTGCTGACAAGTAACATCTGGTATGTGGGACTTCTTCAACGGGCGAGCTGGCGTCCTGCCCATGCTCTCTGCTGCAGGGGCCACTGCACCAGCACCTTCCCTAGAGCCTCTCTGCTTCTTGTGAAGAGGGCCGCCTTGCTGTAGCAGCCCACACAGAGGGCCCTCAAAGCCCAGGAGGTCCGTTACAAGCCACCCCTCCTCCGGCAGGACCCCCCTAGTGGGTCCCTCCACCCTTTTCACTCTGGGGCCCCCCTTTCACGCTCCAGTCCTGACAGTTGACCAGCTTTAAAGCTACAGCAGGCCCCCGCTTTAGCACACAGCACGCGGCATTACTATCAAAGTGCTGCAAAAGATTGAAACCGTGCGTCAAGTTGGAGTCTGCAAACTCACACCAAGTCGACCTCTCGAATATAGACAAACACAGAAACACAGTCACATATGCCATGGGACCAAGCTATTCAAGGTTCGCTGGGTCTTTCTTGCACACCTTTGACTATTGGAGAACATTGGAGGACAATAATAAAAAAAGAAAGAAATGAATCATAAACAATCAAATAAACCAAGGCTTACTTGTTTAAAAACACGCAGCACTCATTTCACTGCTTTTCAAGTCTGTCTTTAACTTTTGCTCAATGTCCTATACATCACTTTATCAAACTACACTTTGTTCAGTCCCGTATTCAGTGGGGTCTTAGTGTGTATGTTCAAAGTTACATTGACACCGGGCTGAGCATCGAAAGTGAGAGTTGATGTTCTTTAGTGTGTTCAATGTGTTTATTTGTATGCAATATTATTTCCTTCAGTCACAGAACTGCTTCAGGCTAGTTTTAACTCCTGCCAGGAAATCAGGATCATACAGCCAAAGATTTGACCCAGCTCAACAGTTGAGGATGAAAGCTGTCCCATGTGCTCCTTCTGTTCCAGTTAATTATCCTTAAACTCAGTAACGACTATCAAGAGTAAAGTATTACAAAAGTAAGGCCTGCATGAAACTATTCCAGGAATCCCACATTTGTTTAGCATATCTATGCAATCAAAGAAACCTTTAGGGAAAAATCATTAGTCATTTGGAGTTTTGTCAAAAGGGTTAGTTTCAATGGCTGAAAACCTCCATGGAGGAGAACCCCCAGAGATTCCCAGCGTTTGATCCCTGTGAGTCAGCAATGGAACCTGGGGGTCACGTCACATGCTGAATAGGCTTTTCGGAAGTCTTGTCCTGGCTAGTGGCGGCCGGCCGTCCGACCCTGCTTGACCACCAGACAAAGGGAGGGCACTGACTACAATTGGGATGGGGGGGGGATTATTTTCTCCACCAATGGAAAGTCCGATCCTGAATAGGGTCTGGCTGGCTGAATTGCGTTCCACACCGATTTTGAGAGTGAGGACCCACTGGGGTCAGGGTTCAGCAGCATTTGACGCGGGCTGTGGGAAAAGGCTAGCACGGTGCCCGCACAACCTGCCGACTGCCCTCTCACCCATGGTGCCCCTTAACCTCCCAGAGGGATGGACCACCAGCCCAGGGATGACAGGATGAGAAAGGCTTTATGGGTGGGAAATGGAAAGAAAGCTGAGATGAAGTTGGGCGGGAGGGCTACACTAGTGGGATAGACAAAGATGTAAGAGAGATAAACCATCAAAGAAACGAGACGTTTCTAAGTAGCTTCACATATTGCGCTCCGAAGGTCTAGCACACATTCTCTAGAGGGTAATCAATATGTGCTGCTTGACTGGTTTTCCAACCCTTGCCTCCCAAGGTGCGACGGATGAAGCGTTGGGTACCCGTCTGTGAGATCTCTCCTGACACTGAGGGGCTGCAGTCCTTCGTTGTGTAATCACTCACACAGCACACATGCAAAGAGAGGTTAATAGGCTCTATGGAAACGTACGCTACAGTACCTCTAAGAGTGGACCACCATTTACAAACAGACAGATATATTTACTAGCTTAAACATCTGGACTCACAACTCTCACAACTTCATTTCTTCCACAAAATGTAAGAAGATAACCAGACATACATTGAGCACTTTGTTCCACATTTTAGGAGTGCCTCACTTTCCAACACCGTGGAGAACATGTTCTGTTGTGCTGCTTGTTAAGAAATAGAACGTTTTTTACAGAGATCTACAAAATGTGTTGATGCAGTGTTTCCCACAGAATTTGATTCTATTTGTGGGGGCACCGCACCCCAACCCCCCGTTGCGCTGTGTTGCGTTGTTAATGATTGAGACACACCGGACTTGAGGATCTGTGCGGTTTATTCTCCCAAAAATATAATTTACAAATTAAGCATTTAGCAGACGCCTTATTCCAAAGGGACTTACAATGACAAGGGACATTCTCCCTGGAGTAACTGAGGGCTAAGTGCCTTACTCAAGGGCACACTAGTATTGGTGTTCCAAACGTGATTTGAACTCGCAACCTTCTGATCATCAGCCCACCTCACAGGGGTTTCCAAACTTTTCAGCCCGCGACCCCCAAAATACCAGTGCCAGAGACTGGCGACCCCCTGTCGACNGCAAGAGAAAAAGCATTTGAACTACCTATTACTATTTCAGAAATAAATACCTTGACGTGGTTAAACAGGATGGCGTTTTATCACAACCAAATTTAACTTTATCTAAAGTTAAATTTGGTTGTGATAAAACGCCATCCTGTTTAACCACGTCAAGGTATTTATTTCTGAAATAGTAATAGGTAGTTCAAATGCTTTTTCTCTTGCAGGTTTATCACAAGGTGAGTTATTTTTTTATTTCCTGCTTTTTAAACACATGTGCTCTTCAGTACAGGTTAGCTCTGAGTGTTAGCGACGCTTGCTAATGTAAACAAAGACGTCCAAAACACGTCAGGCATTGTTTCTGATAGCAACTTTCTGTGGGTCCGCCGCCAAATTGACGTCAGTTCGGATGGAATCTGTATCCGCTTGTTGTACACCCGTTTTTAAAAGATTTGGGTACGGAGGAAAAGAGAGAGGATTTTATTTTCTGACGCTGTGTGAGTTTCCCGACGCACCGGGGAAACATATTCATGTATAAAAGACATAAAAAACTGCATTTTGCATGATAGGTCCCCTTTAAAGCAATGGTTATAATTGATAAAATATAATGAATAACTTTGATTCCTTTATTTAATATTATCTAATCCAATCAAGTTATTTTCATTTTCCTATGAATCGAACATTTTTGTAATAATAGTATATTTGAAATGTAGAGCCCAATAACAGTTAACCAATCAGTGAAAATGTATTTAAAACACAATGTCCAACATTGAAGAGGCACATCTCCCAGTGGCTTTTAGCAGCTTTGTAAATAGCCTGAAGAGAAAAAATGTACCTGGAACATGAAGTGTCATCTTGGGATGTGATCTAATAGTAACATAGTACACATACTGAAGTCTCACCAGAGCACTGGTATAGGTGGGGTCTGAAGTATCGTCCTCGAGGAATCGTGACAGCCCGAAGTCGGACACTTTGCACACCAGGTTGCTGTTGACTAGGATGTTCCTCGCTGCCAGGTCTCGATGGACGTAGTTCATGTCACACAGGTACTTAATCCCTGCTGCTATGCCACGCAGCATTCCCACCAGCTGGATCACCGTGAACTGCCCATCGTTTTGCTGTCAGAACGACATCAAGTTAATGTTTTTTTTTTTGGCTGAACCCAAGGTGTGCTGGATAATAGGACTTTACATCTGAATTAATATAAATCCATGTCTTGGCTGGCTTTGGAGCAGATTCAAATGTATATGTGTTTCACCTTTGAATCGGTAGTCATGGATACCTGCATTGACATTTGCCTTTAAATGCCAAAATAATTCTTAAGGATACAAAGACAGCTGACCATGGCACAGCAGATATACAGTCTGTAGGCATGAATTTGACTGAGTGTTGTGGGACTCCTTGGCTGCTTGGAAATGGAGTGAGTGACTGCAGAGTACATTTGGAGAGACTGTGGACAAGTTATAAGCCTGCCAAAGTGGAAGAGTAATAATAACCAGTGGCCATGTATGAAGGTAGATATGGTGCAAAATGCAAGAGCTTGTAAAACCTGATGTGAGCACTTGCAGAAAAATATCTGAGCTTGTGTGCATACATTTACCCTCCAACCCGCCTCCCTCCCCCCACATCTACAGGTGAAAATTACTTAAGCGACACATTCATCGCAAGAAGTGTAGCAAAAGTCAAGGCCGCAGATTCATCAATTTATACTGCCACAGAGCAGATTCGTGAATTTGTAATGACTGATTTGAGAGGTTGTAATAACCAAGTTGCATTTGTAATGGAAAATATATTTTAAAAATATTTTTTTTTCTGCAAGTGCACATTTCATCACTAAGTTCATTTTTTTTCTACAAGCTACAAAACTTTTTTTTTTCTTCTGTGACTTCAAATTTGGTTTACAGATACGTGGATATTTGTATACAAGTGCAAAATGTAATGTATGCACACAAGCTCAACATTTTTTTACAAGCTCGCGCATTTTGCATCATATCTAACTTCATACCATATGACTGGACTTTGTCCTGAACTAAGTACTGAACCTTTTCACTAATCAACGGAGGTGGAAGAAGTACTCAAATCTTGTTCTCAAGAAAAAGTGGAAATAATAATGTGTATGAATACTCTGTAAAAAGTTAAATTTGTACATTCAAATATTACTCAAGAAAAAAATAGAAAAGTATCAGCATCAAAATATACTTAAAGTACCAAAAGTAAAAGCCATTTCAGAAAGGTATGTATTTTTGTTTTTTTAGATTATTATTATTGAGATATTGACGTGTTTTTAAAGCTTGTAAAGGTGAAGTTAATTTGAACTAATTGTGAATGTAATCCAAGTTCATCTAAAGTTTAGCTGTTGATCATATTGTTTATCATTAATCTATATCTGTAAGTAACTAAAGGTACAACATAAATATTCTTAAAGGAGTAAAGTACAATGTAGCATAAAATGGAAATACGCAAGTAAAGTACATTTACCTCAAAATGTTACTTAAGTACAGTATTTTGGTGAATGTATACCACTGCTTATCAGTGTGTTGTTTTTACCCTGAGGAAGGAGTCGAGGGATCCGTTCTCCATGAACTCAGTGACGATCATCACAGGGGTGCTTTTGGTAACCACCCCCTCCAGATGGATGATGTTGGGGTGGTCGAACTGGCCCATGATGGAGGCCTCGCTCAGAAAGTCCCGCCTCTGGCGCTCAGTGTAGCCTGCCTTCAGCGCCTTGATGGCTACCAGGATCTCTCTCTTCCCAGGCTGTCGGAGGTTCCCACTGCACACCTCCCCAAACTCACCTGAGAGGAAGTCAGAGGAATGTCAAGTATATTTTAAATAACAGAGGTAAACTCATCACGCTGAATTCAAAATGGTCTTTAGTTACTCTTGTCTTTAAAAGCCGTAATGAAAATCTAAGTAAATGAATTATAAATAACTATCATTTTCTATGACGTCATTTTCATAGCAATGGTACATAAACTTTGTTTTTATCTTGTTGGACATTAATATGGTATGTTTCAGGGAGGAAAGCCATGATGTATAAAGTGGTCAGGACCCTCAGAGCCCTGAAGAGTTCCAATAAGTTCTGTAAAATGTTAAAAAAAAAAAACTGTTCAGTCCTCAGCTGCTTCTCTGACTTCATTTCTTTTTTCATGAACTGTTTCTATTTACCTGCACCAATAACTTGTTCAATCTTGACACAGGACATGTCAATCTCCTTGGCAAACTCCCTGACTGCTTCATTAGGGTCTTCATATGTGAAGGGGTCGATGTAGATTTTCATTCCAGGTGACACTTCAACAGAGAGATAGAAGAGGGACAGCAACGGACATACAAAACGGAAGCATCACAGCACAGAGTAAAAAGATCCTGGAATTTTGATGTGCTCTTCCAAACCCAAACCAGCCACAAAGAACATCCTTTTTGATAACAACGCAGTAAAATATGCTACTTACTGTGACCACTGGTGTAATGCTGTTGGAGTTTGTCTGTGTACTCTGATTCTGGTTTTTCCGTACTTCTCCTGCTGTAGACAAAAACATAGAGGCTTGCATTTCAAGAGATCCATCTCCATGAACTATGTCACTGATTACACTAAGAAGTGTGATAGGGAGGAACCTCTGGAAAAACCCTCTCTCTATGGATCTGTTTTGACCTCAATCTGAATGTCACTATGGTATTAAGAGAATGATAGTTCTCCTTCTGTCAGGCCTTTCAAAACGACTATGGCTTATCCTCTTTGTCTTTCTTGCTTCAGAGACCAGTTGCAGGTAGGATACAGATATAACAACCCAGTCTCATGGCATTTCGTGTTCACCAACACAATTTTTAATCTATTGATTCGTGTTCACCAACACGATTTTCTCCTTTTTTTCGTGTTGCACAGCACGATTTTAAAAGCAATGTATTTCTACTGGTAATGTGTTTCGTACCTGCAGCACGTCTTTTTCTCCGGTCGGGTCGTGGAAGACCGGAAGCTGTGTGGTTCATAAAAACATGTTCTTACTCAATATCAAGCCACAATTATTGCTTTTATTTTAAATCGTATAATTTCTGACTTTTGTTTCCGTCTGTGAGGAAAATAAATGGGGCTCAGAGCCTCAGAATACTGAAATCTGTATTTTTAAATCTTTTTTTCCTTCTAATTTGTTATTCTTTTCAAAATAACACACTGTTATTTACTCACCAATAACACACAATTATCCTTGCTTTTATTTATTGGTTTGATTCCATAATCTCTGGCTTTTTTGGTGTCCGTCAGGAACTGAATTTCAAAATAAAAATAACCGGAAACAGACGTAGGCCTCTAGGAGTTTAGGATGGCCGAAGACACTACACTACCCATAATCCCCAGCTATCGTTTAGGACTACAGTCCCCGTGATTAATCTTCAAGCGCTGGGATTGGATGTTGGAGTGGCAGTGCGCCAAGGTTACGCCGAGCGTCAAACAGCTGTTTGAAATGGAACAAAACCACGCCAGACTATCCAAAACTGGAATCGAACGCNTCGTAAGAAAGGAGGAGTTTGTGCAGATCAACTCAAAAATGGTTTTTCACGATAAAACTCAAAAGAAGGCTGGATACTGTAAGAGGGGTTAAGAAAGACCGTCCGACCTCTAATACTCAGTAGATTTACGAGAGAGCGTTTTGAAGTCTGCCCGGACTGTCACAGACCGATATCGTCCCCTTGCAGACCGTGACGTCTACCTTACTCACCGACCGCGCCCACCGCACACACACACCAATACAGACCCAGATCAGCAAGCCGTGACGAAAAACATGATAACCAGGGTCGAGAGACGTCCAGTACCACTGAATAAAGAACACCATACCTACTGTGAAACATGGGGGTGGAAACATCATGCTTTGGGGCTGTTTTTCTGCAAAGGGACCAGGACGACTGATCCGTGTAAAGGAAAGAATGAATGGGGCCATGTATCGTGAGATTTTGAGTGTAAAACCTCCTTCCATCAGCAAGGGCATTGAAGATGAAACGTGGCTGGGTCTTTCAGCATTACAATGATCCCAAACACACCGCCCAGGCAACGAAGGAGTGGCTTCGTAAGAAGTTTTTCAAGTTCCTGGAGTGGCCTAGCCAGTCTCCAGATCTCAACCCCATAGAAAATCTTTAGAGGGAGTTGAAAGTCCGTGTTGCCCAGCGACAGCCCAAAACATCACTGCTCTAGAGGAGATCTGCATGGAGGAATGGGCCGAAATACCAGCAACAGTGTGTGAAAACCTTGTGAAGACTTACAGAAAACGTTTGACCTCTGTCATTGCCAACAAAGGGTATATAACAAAGTATTGAGATTAACTTTTGTTATTGACCAAATACTTATTTTCCATCATAATTTGCAAATAAAGTCTTTAAAAATCAGACAGTGATTTTCTGGATTTTTGTTTTCTCTCATTTTGTCTCTCATAGTTGAGGTATACCTAGGATGAAAATTACAGGCCTCTCATCTTTTTAAGTGGGAGAACTTGCACAATTGGTGGCTGACTAAATACTTTTTTGCCCCACTGTATATATATTTATTATCAAGCCACAATGCAAACATTCTCAGGGTTCAGCTTATCATTTATTTTAAATAAGGTGATTAATCGTTCGGTCAGTAAAATGTCAGCAAATAACATAAAAGGACGAAGTGACGTCTTGTTTTGTCTGACCAATAGTCCAAAACTAAAAATGATAGAATATACAAGGCTGTACTAAAAATATCTTAAAAAGCAACTTAAACCGTTAAAACATTCTTGACCGCATGTTGTAAAATGATTACAAATCAACTAATAGACTTATCGTTTAAACTCTAGCACAGATACTGTGAAATAAAAAATGAATGTCAGATTTTTGCATTTACTACCATAGAAATGTAAGGATAGTGTAAGACCTTAAACCTAGTTGGTACATTTAGAAAAAGAGCTGCTAGCTTACAAAGAGCATGAACAAATGGAAGTGTAGGCAAACGGAAGTAGCAAAGCTTTTTTATCCGCTCTGCAAACACAACACTTAGCAGCTCGGCACTTCCTAAAACTACCCAGCGATGACAGGACGGAGGAGTCCTCTTTAGAGGCTTAGTCTCTATGGAAGAGAGTGTAAATGAATGAAATACTATTTAGTGGATGATACATAATAAAGCCTCTTGTCTGGCACTCTTCAAGGACCAACATCCTCTGACCCACTACTCCAAACTTGAGCCGAGAGATTTTTCGCCGAAGCGCGCCGTATGAGAGGGCAACCAGACAAAACAGACACTTAAGTTGTCTATGTGCGAAGGAGGGAGGGAGGGAGAGGAGGATGAGAGGGAGGGGGGTGGGGTGGTGAATGTGGTCTGCTCCACTGTAGGTCACTCTGTGTCTGAGGCTAGACAGGCTTAGAGAATATACACCCCTGTACTGCAGACTTAAACTGCTTGTGCTAAATATATCCTCATAGTTGGGATAGCTGGATTTTTATTGTGGATCCGTCGTCCTTGTTCAACACGCTTATGTTCCTGCCATGGCCAAATGTGAAAGCAAATACCTGTCTGAGGTCCTTTTGGTCGAGGCTGACACTCTCAAAACACGTTCAATTCTGCAGGAAATTGGGTTCTCACGTGTCCCATAGCAAACTGGCGTATCCCATTGAATAGCTCTAACGGAGAGGATGATGTGTTAACCAGACTCATTTCACTGACTTCTGTATCAGAGATGTTTTTGTATATCTTTGCATGCTACATCTTGACTGACAGACTCAGGCTCCTTCAATCAGGTTCCAATTGAAGTCTTTCAAAACAACTAACAACGCTAACGCAATCAAACATCTTTTGTCCAGATGTGGTGTTACTTGCCAAATCAGGCACTGGGCTCTAAATACTCAAGAAAGCAAAGATTTCAGATGAATAAAGTCAACATGCCGAGCATCAAATGGTCCTACCAGTTTAATACTCTTCCTCTCCCCCACCTCCTCCCTCCTTGAATCCCCGCTCTCTAATAACTGTCCTCTTCTGTCTCGTAAAACCCTAGTGCCTTTAGAGAACTCTATAACAAGGCTTCACAAGCGCTTTAAGATGATGGTGTTGTCTTTATGTGGAGTGAGGGAGTGCACTTGGCCGAAGCAGGAGTAGACGCTCAGACACTCCGCCATGAGTGGGAGATATTGTATTATCACATATCGAAGCAGCTGCTGAGGTTAGAACCGCAGTTGTTTCTGCAAAAGGCCAGAGAGTGGAGCGAGGCCTGTCTCTAATTGAAGCAGGTCACAGACATTCCGTGTTAAGCCGTGTATCAGTGGCCCGCCAGCCGGACCCTCGGAGCTGCCCAGCATGCTTAATCAAACAGTGATTACACACAAAAGCAGGTCCGTATGGGCTCCGTAGGGAACAGCTCTGGGCACTGCAGCGCCATCACGCAGGTCTTTTCATTTGGCATCATATGTGAAGGGCCGACAATGAATTCAAAGTTTTGCTCTTAAGATCTCAAACTTCAGTCCGTTTTGAAATCGAGCCGAGATCCGCAGTACGGCTGCAAGAAATCATTGTTTCATCATTTCATCTGCTGTTTGCGGTCCTAATAATTCATGATTTTTTTCGCCAATAACATGATATGAAAGGGCCATCGCATTTTAATTGGTCCATTGGTGACATCATCCATTTCACACAGAACTAAAATATACTTTATTATTATTATAAAGAACAATAGCAGCAAATGCCCACACTCTGAAGACAAGCTTTTGTTTGAACTATTCATTTGATCCAGAGTGTTAATTAACTTGTTTGTCATCCTGCCAATATCTCTTTTACATTTTTCCACAATGTTCAATAGCTTGTTTCTCTTGTCTGTCTCTCAGACAGGTACAGAGGGTTGGAGCGTTATTGCTCAACAGCTGCCGGCCACTACTGAAAACAACCCTGATTAGAGCTGAGAAAGTGAACCAAAACAGTATGGTCGTGAGCAGGAATATCAAAACAAGGAGCTAAAAGAAGACTCTCTGGGTATATCATCAGTACAACCAACATAGTCCAGTTTAAAGCCACTTTATTAGGTTATTTTTACAGTTGTCCTTCCTTATTATTTTCCTGCAGCTTCCAGTACAAGTGTTCACAAATGTAGTAAAGAAAATGTTTTCGGTATTAGTTCACATGTTTGACCTGCAGGAGAGTCTAGCCTAAATGTACCTGTAATAGAGAGGGCCACACAAACTGTAGGGACGCAAGTTCCTGCAAGGTTTGCATTTTTTGGGACAGACGAGAACTAAGGACAAGATAATGAGTGTCACGCAAACATTCAGACAGAGTTTTTGGAGTGAATTCAAAATATCGCTTACCCAGGCCAAAATGCAACCTCATCATCTAAATGAGGTTATTCAGAAATGTTCACTATATAACAAGCGGCACACCACATTCTCCTCGGGCCGCTCGAGCGAGACAGCGTGCGAACCCAGCATAACCTCGCTGTGGATCGAGACCTTTGTTTGATTGGTCTAACCAGAACGCAATTCACACTTATTGACCGCATGATGAATGACTAGCGTGCTGACATGTGCTGAATGCCCAAAAGGGAGAGTGCTCTCATTGCCCTCTCCCATGTGAGATGGAGACCACTGTACTGTAAACAGCTGAGGGCCTCTCTTCTCGGCCTGTCTGGGTGAGCATTAGAGAACTTCCCGCCAGCAACAGCACGCCACAAAGGAACCTCTGTGGCCCAAAACACTGAAGTGGCCACTGTCTTTTTCGTGAGTCTCAGGGTGTCTCACAAACTTTTTTCCATGCAAGCTTCTTTTCTTTCACCCCCTCCCCATTTTTAGAGGCCCTTTTTTTCCTCTCCTCTGCCGTTCCTCTCAGTGGCCCCTACTGAGAGGACAGAGACAGACACTCCGCCCAGCCAAAGGTTTGTCTGCCAGTATGGTCAGCTTTGGTCTGGAACAAAAGCACACTGACGCTGCCCACACACAGCAACCCCCCCCCCCCCCCAGGTCCACAACAGACTCCCACATTCTCCCCAAACTCCGTCTTTCGCCGTTATCTCCTATCTCTTTCGTCTTTAATTGAGAAAGCATTCACTTCAAAAGATCCTTATTTTTGCACATTGCTCACCTTGGCCAGTGCCAATGCATGCTCATTGTCTGATTAAATATGAAGCTTCAAAGGAGTCGTCCCACATAATTCATATAAAAAGTAATACTGACTTAGTCTCCTGGTGACCAGTAAACTAGCTTTAATTACACATTTTTAATTCAAACCAAATCTCCGAGTGCTTTTGGAGCACCCCGGTGTGCCCAGGTAATTCCAGTTGACAATACAACTGCGCTCAGGAAACCATGAAACAAAGCCACTGATGTATTCTCCAACTGCTGGGTAAATGGACAGAACATGCAGCAGTCTGCTTCTCCAGTTACTTTTATAAACATCATGTTCATGGGGGTGATTTTCTCCCCGAAGTATTTTGGAAAAATAAGATTTCTTGGCCATGTATTCGCTGCAGCAACTGACATTCATTTTGTCATTCATTTAACAGTAATTTTAAAAAAAAAGAGCCCAACATTATGTCTTCAAGTTGCTTGTTTTTGTCTGATCAACAGTCCAAAGCCAAAAATATTCAGTTTATAATCAAGGATAATGTAGAATATAAGGAAACCAGTGAGTCTTGGAATTGTTGCTCGATAAAAGGACTGAAACTATGAATTAGATAGTAAACTTCCATCCAATCAAAGGACACAGAAAGTTTCTCTTTGGCTTTCTGTAGTCTGTCTGTTTAATGTGTTTGGTACCCTTTCTTTTCAGACAGCCTCATTAAATGTATTGATAATTGGGAGGGTAATGTATTTTCAATGTATAATAAAGCCTCTGTTTTCATCTCATGTTATTTTGTGTTTATTATTTTCAAATGTGTTTGAACTGTTTTGGTAGGTACCATAGATTCCCAGCCTCATTAATATGTTCCTCTATTCTTTATTGACCACTGTCTCTTGAGTACATAGTTTACATTTGCACATACTTTAAGTTAAAATACATAAACTGAGAGGTGATTTAAATGGTTAGTGTATGCCTAATAATATAGATGGGGTGTTCATATTATTAGAAAACAATAACCTCTATAAGACCTCTACATTGGGACCTGACTGTAAATAAATGTACTGTATATTAACTGGTGGTCTTGGCAACCAAATAAACAAATCCTATACGCCAAATGATGCTGTTTTTTGGAAAGCTGATCTGAGTTGCATTGGCATCAAAGATTGTCACATTAACTAAACCAGATTAAGTAAACAATTCAGTTTAGTCTCTTGTTCAATAAACAGTGAAGAGAGGAAAAATGCTGCGAGCGCACACAGGACTACCAATGATATCCTTTTGCCCTTACCATCACAGCGTTACAAAGCCCTACTGTCCAATACAAACTCATTTTGGCAGCAGATAAGGAGTTTTTTAAACAATATTCCAGGAAGGTAATTGGACGACAGTAGACCAGACAAACATCAATTTGTGTGTCACGCTGGCCACGGAGGGGTCCTTACCAATTTCTCATCAACGGTAATAAGCTGCGTGTCTTGTCCTGGTTTCTCTGCCAGCCTGGATGTTGATGTGCTTGTAGACCTGAAAACCATTAGATGAACATTACACGCAAAGCACAAACTGCCAAAGGAAGACAAGTAACAAAGAATGAAATGACACAAACAAGTCGCACTGGGCAATCACTGACTATCTTGGAGGAAGCGGTGGGGAGAGGACGGTGAAAAGGAAGCGACAAGGAGGGAATCCCCCCGCCACCTATTAGTTCTGTCTGGTGAATCTCTGGCAGCCTCCTGCTCTCGTCCTAATGACAGGACAGGCTTAATGCTGGCTGTGTCGAGTGTCAGGCGAGGACTGTGTAGCTCTTTGTCATTATGTGCGGCCGCGTACTGTCGCAAAACAGCAATGTGCCATCAGGCCCCACCAGGGAAAGCACATATTCCACATTAAGCCCTCTTTTTCCCTTTAAAAAAAATGTAAATCACTTACACTTAGAATTCCGAGTTCATTATCTCATGTTCAAATTAAAATATAAAAAACTAAAAGCATGGACTGCATTGTGTCTAATTACACTATGGTTTCTGGGGGAGTTACTGTCCTAAGTTTGAGAAACCGGCTCGAGATGCACTTTTTGTTATATTCCATGGAATACTCTTACATCCCGATAGCAATGAATATCTTAAGTGCTTTGACAAAAAATCCATTAAAAAATGTCATCTGTGGAAGCCGTGGCACTGTAAAAAGCACGACCAATCATTTTAGCCGTGGTGCTGCTAAAATAACTGGATGGCCTACCTGCCTGTCAGCCTTCCATCTGTGCACAAACTTATCTCGTGTCCTCATTGGTCCTGTGCGCGTTCGTGTGTGTTGGAGGAGGGGCTCTGTAAGGAAGTGGCAGATTTTTTCCGGCTGTGTATTTTCAAATTCTAGCGCACTCGAGCTGGTTTCTCCAAAATTGCCTATCCCACCTTTAAGTCATGGCTTGATTTAGGCCCAGTGTCAAAAATAGAAAGATGTATAATGTATCAAATATAAATGTTATACAATGGTGAATTTAAAAAGAAAATAGGTTAAACTTAGTTTTTTAAAACATATGAAAATTAGTGCAAACATGCCCCAAATGTGTTGGTTTCAGATTCATGGCATGATCAATTAAATGCTGGTGGTCACTACTAGTATTTGACAAATCAATTTTTAAACATGGGTCAAAGAAGATTGGACTGATCAATTAAGTATGAAAATACTTCAAGTTGAATTTATAAAAGTTTATACTCGACTCAACTCAAAATGGTCACCATTTGCATCTGTTTGTTCAAGTATTTGTTCAACTATGCCTTTTTCTAAAGTTGTTTAGTTTGTTGGCTATCTTTCCAACAAACTGTCTTATTAAATAAAAGGCATTTGTTTCTAGTCACCGTTATCTGTGAACTCACATTGAGGCAATAATATTAATTTAGAATTTGACAATTGAATTTTCACCTGAGATACTTGGTATTTATGGTTAAGAAATTCAATGTAACGTGCTGTTTACTATTCAATGATGTTTGAAGGATCTCGTACAAGATTAAGTCAATGATCAATTAAAACAGTTGATGGGGCCATTGTGTGTATTGAGTGATTAGAAAGTCTCACTTTATTTAATTTAGCTGAAAACAAAACTTAAAAGCAATTAGTGTCTTCTTGCAACATGCACTGCATGACGCTTTAGTAAACAGAGTATGTCCCTGACAAAGAGCCACTTGGAGCTTAAAACATTGAAAACATAAATCGTTTTTAAAAGAACTTTTAAAAAAAATGACCATTTGGGTGAGACAGACTTTCTCAAATGGAGGTATATTTGAGTTGATACCACCTGATGTCTGCCAGGCCACATGCTTACAGTTGGGATACTTATTTTTGGAGTAACGACTGCAATACAATCAATGTGGATATGATAGTCCCGAACACATTGAATAACTGATTAACTCATTCAGCTTGTAAAATTAGTCAAATTGTACTGAAAACAAGTTACTACTACTGCAGTTACTTAAGTGAGTATAGGTCGTCACCAACTCATTTACTGCATCTGGTTACTGGGTATTGATGGTTGAATATATTGACTATTATGCAATGTATGTGGGATTATAAAATTATAAAGTATTATAAAGTTGTTATCAGAAAGAAAAAACACGTCCAGGATAAAGTATAAAGTAAAATAACAAATTAAACTGTAAACATGCAACCATTAAACGCAACTTGCTGCAGGATGGTATGGTATGTGTGCAGTTGTCAACATATTAAAAGTGCACACCGAAAGCAAACAATAATTTAAAAGAAAAACCGAACATTTCCAGTTGTATTAAACCTTATTCAAATCTCATTGTTACTATTTGTTTATATATGTCTATAAAAGCGTTGACTGACTGTCGTGTTGTTTTAATGCGAGTTGTGTTAGCATGTAGCCTCCAGTGAGCTCCCTGCACGGAGAGGTTAGCTGCTAACCAGCTAACTTCAACCAGTTGAAGTTAACTGGTTGAAGTTAGCTGTCGTGATTCAGACAGTGATACTGACATCTCCGGTGAGGTTTGTTATTAAATAAAGTTTCTGTCTGGTCGATTATTAGTCATGGAATGCAGCTCATGTTGTGTGGAGCCGCGGGCGACTTTTAATCACGTTAGCTCTTAAACTGATTTCTAGCTATACTTAGCATCGGCTAACTAGCTAGCTAGCCGAGTGCTGTAAGGACACAGGATATCATTGACTATTGCTAACAGAGTAGTTACTTTAAAGACTACATATGCGAGCAAGTACGTAGTTAAAAACTCATATAATGTGTCCAATGCAGGGCGATAACCTGTTACATACTTAATGGAAAGGCTTTATGCTTTAACGTTTGCTAGCTTAGAATGCCTGTGACCTGCCAGACACACGACTTCCTTTCGTTGTCTTTAGTCGATTTGGATTTAAATGTTTCAGATTAAATTACTCATAGTAACCCGCACGAATGTAATCATTATAAGCAAACAATATTAAATTACCTGATGGGATTCAGGGCCAGTTTATAAGCTGCATTTAGCACAGATACACGTCCCAAGCAGAGACGTGACATTGAGGACGCCATGATTGTTGTCAACAATGACTTACGGAAACGGCAGAGGGACATACTGCTCGAGGAGCGCGTGGCCGAGTCAGCTGCTGGAAAAGCGTTGGAGAACTGATGCCAGCGGCTAAAATTGCTTTTCATTTACAGCGAGACATGTCCAGACATATCCAGCGTCTATTTACGCTGCGGATGTGTGTTTCATACCGCAAAAAACGATTAGGATGGTGTGAATGGAAAGAAACTCATCACATTAACCCTTGTTTCATACTCCTAGAAACCTATAACTTCCCTCTTTATGTTATTTACTTGCGTTTATTGCTTGACAGGATGAACATTGGATCAAAACGTTTAATTGGCTTAAAGAGCTCGTCCATTTGCTGTTGTAACTTGGTTATGAGTTTTGAAAAGCATACAGTTTATGGAGATCTTGTATAGCTATTATTTACAGTAATAGTTCTACATTGCAACATATAAAGTTATTTGTAAATTTAAACACTGTATCATTTGAACATACTGTATTGTAGTTTGTATTGAAGCATTATGGATTAAATCTTTGGGTTTAGGTATTTTATTTTATTTTATATGTGAATATATTCATGTCATTATACAGTACAGTGAAGTTTCTGGCAAATCATTTAAGGAACTGTTTATGAATCAAATCACAGAGTAGCCCATTTTATCACAAAAAAGATTTATAAAATACATTATGGTAGATCATTGTTTACAGTTCAAAGTATATAATCACTTTGCCAAACCCTTTACTGTATTTAGGTCTTAAAATGTCTTCTAGGTCGAACTTCTTCTAGGAACTAAAACACGCATTGACATTTTGACATGTTAAACTACAGGCTACACAAATCAATAATGCACCAGAGTCAGGAGAAGTATAAGGAAAAAAAACTTTTATTGTTTCACTCTTCATATCTGTACAAATACCATCAAACTTTTTATGTACATATGACATTTACATAAAAAATACAAAACTATATATTCAAAACAGAATTTTGTATTTCTCTTGTGATGTTTGAAAATAACAATGCATTCTGAGAACGAAAAGAAACAAAAAGAGAAAAAAACAACAAAAAGAAACCAAGTGATGAAGTCTGATATAATATAGTGTTGAGTACTGCAGTATGTTAGTCCTATTTTAGCTCTGCAAGAGCAATATGGAGCACATTGGCAAGAAGGCAGCACATAAATGTTATTGGCACATTGTTTCTAAAATGATCAAGTATCTTCCCAAACTTACCTCTGCTCTAATGTAGTGAGACAAAATAAAAGCTACTGAATAATGTCTAAAGTTGTCTTCTCCATGTGGAAACTAATCTAAAGGGCAAAAACTGAAGATTGACAAAGAAATAGGAAAAATAAAAACAAATGGCTCTTTTTTTCTTTCCATTTCCACTACTGTGTTGCAACTCTTACAATGTTCTTGTCCAAAACCATTGAGATAATCCCTTTGGTCAGTTATTATGAGTTGTAAACAAACCAGAAACACTTCTGTACATAAAATGATTGATATATTCCCAATAAATAAACACACAGCCTAAACATGCATTTACGTATGTGTGACATAAACATCTGTGATAGAGATTTGACAGAAACAAGCAGATTTTTACAGCTCAGGGAATGCAATTTACAGCTTGTAGAGGACTTATACTTACACGGTAACATGACAAATAAATAACACTGCTTCTCTTTGGACAAATATATTTCTTCATGATAAAAAAAAAGTAAAAGAGACAACAACCAAAAGGGGGAAATGAGTGGTAACACAATATATCATGGTAGATAGTAAGCCTGACATTGTAAATGTATAAATTATAAAACACATAAAAGTATAAATAAACATCTAGCAGACTGAACTATATGTATACTTCCTTTTTCTTTAAAAAATAAATAAGCATACACATAATGTACAGTATGGACATGATTCATTGCCCTAGGACTGTTCCCCTAGTGATGGGGGCCTATCCATCCAGTATAGAAGATATATGGACATAGGCCATGTAGTCTGAGTCCTCATCTTCCTCATCCTCCTCCTGGTCTTCTGTAATGGCTATATGGGAGAATATATGGTAGCTGTTGTATGAATATGGACCACAACAGTATCACTGTATGTTCTTAAAAAAAAGCTCACAGCAAAGCCCCTGGCACACAGCCTCCCTTTTGTTGATGTTTGTGTGTGTACGTGTTAATGTTTGTGTGTGTGCATCTCTGTGGAAGGGTCTTTAAGACTTCAACAATTACTCTAGCATCCTCAAATATGCAACTCCATTTACAAAATATAGCAAGTTAGGGCTGCAACATGGGAATAAAACGGGATGGATGATGGAGAGAAGTGTGCATGGGAGATGGGGGGTGGGGGTTACAAGGGGGGCTGGTTGCAGGGATGGGGGCACTGCGCCTGTTTGTTGCAGTGGCTCAGGTCTCTTTTGGGCAGATTCCTAAAGGCAGAGACATAACACAGAAAAGTGCTCTCGTGTTTTCGGATTTGCTAGTTTTTTTTCACGGATTATTACTTTGTGGCTCAAACGTACAGGGAGGGAGGACTCTGTGTCGCAGCCTGGCCTTAGCAAGCAGGTCAGAGATCATCAACACAGTTCTGAGGTATTTTCTTTTCTTTTTACAGAAGAGATTTACATCGGACACGTAGATTTAAAAAAAAGAAAAGCGAGCGCTAGAGTGACAAAAAACAAACAAACAGGCAGTCCCTCATCAATCCAAATAGATTTGTCATTTCTGATACATATTCTGGTAGACAACACATTCACTGGAAACAGCACGGACAATAAAAGTTAGCTGTTAAATGTTAACTTTTTTCTTATAATGAGATGAGAAATAAGAGAGTGTGGTTCTACAAGCAACCAATGCTTATCCTGCACACTGTAAAGTATCACATTTAGCTCATGAGGTGATCATAAAGTTGGTCCCTTGGATTCCATTGCATACCTTAGGCAAATCACAGTAAGGTACTCTATCAGGAGAAATACAACTAACATGAGCAACTTGGAATGTAAATGTGATACTGCCTTGATGCCATTGTTCAATTTGGTGGTTTGCCTCCAGATTTGGGAGTGAATTAATGGCTGACTGGTCTACAGATAAAAAATCACATGAATATCAACGTTAAATATCCATTGTCATTATTACTAACATGGCACCAATGTTACAATCACCTTATGCACATCATATGATTTACTAGTACTCTGTTCCTATTGACATGTTGGCAGTGTGGTGTATGTCACAAGAGGCAGTGCATTTTGAATTGATTGATTACAGCCAAAAGCAACAAAAAGAAAAAATAATAATACAAAACACAAAAACCATGAAATTAGCAATGTGACCATGGAATTTACAAGCTGTAAAGAAACGACCACTTGCATTAAAAAATCATAACTGATTAAAAAAATAAACTGCATGAGGTTTCCGTGAACCTGCTCCTAGCATGACCATTAAGTTAACTAGACTTTAAATATCAGGATTGTTCCACTGCAAACAAAATTAGTCTCCTTTATAATTTGCTTGTTAGTTTAATGGAGTTAGCTTGTTCAAGACTCATACACAGAGTGCTGATATATAGTTATGCTTTTTCATTCAGCTCTCTGTTTTTTAGTTTCGCAGAATGTTTGAGAAAAAGGTAAAATTGAAAGAAAAAAACAAGAACACAAGAACAAAAGCCAGCGACAAAGACAACGTCATGCAATTTCTTCTATTCCCAAGTCCTTTCTGCTTGCTTAAGCTGTACTTGGTGGTGTGGCTGGGGGAGAGTTTGGGAAAAGTTGGAATAGGGGGCACTTTCAGGGGAAGTTTTTTGTTGGTGAAGCAACATGGAATATTGTCCTTTGCTTGGAGAGGGGGGAGGGTGTTTTGTTTCTTTTCTTTTTTTCAAACTTTGCTTGTTATTTACTTACAGTTGCAAGATCCCGAGTGCTTGACTTCCAGCAGCCCCCCCATTGAACAAGCAGCTTGCTTCATGGCACATTCACTGGGATAGGTGGTGTTGTCGCTGGCACACACCGCCTCCTCCGTCCTGCTCTCCGGACAGGTCTCATCACACAGCGAGCAGCGTCCCCGGCTCATCCGAGCATCCCACAGACACTTTTTCCCCGAGCTGCACTGGATGTCCTCACAAGACTTGGCCTCTAGGAGAGAGGAAGAAGTGAGCACATGGGAAGTGTTTGATTAGATGGATTATCAAATATGCTTTCAAGTAGGATCAGATTGCCTGTTGGATATGCTATGTATAAAAACGTAATTCTGTTATAGGGTGGGTGTCTTGGGGAGGGTCACGTTTTGGATTGCATTCAAAAATTATAGGCTGCTCTCTGGATGAGATCTGACTCAATGGCCCCCAGCACTCCCCTGCTTTGCTCTCCTTCTCCCTCCCCCTCTCCCATGTGGGATAATGCTGCCAACATCAGGAAATAATAACATGTATATCATTTCTTGAGCAAACAAAAGCAACTACCAAACACTCTCTCTCTCTCTCTCTCTCTCTCTCTCTCTCTCTCTCTCTCTCTCTCTCTGTGAGACCCCCTCATCAGTGGAATGTTGGCAAAATTGAACAGTGAATAACTGCAGAGTTGGCCAGGAAAAAATGCTCTTAAACAATATTCAGAGTCAGTGCGTCACTCTCGGAGAGTTTCATACTCTCACTGCTCTAGTTGCAGACTTACTGATGCATTTCCCCTCATAAGCCACTCCGATGGACCTGCCGAGGAGACAGGTAGCTCGTCTCAGGTGACACGCGCTGGCATAGACGATCCCGTCGTTTCCACACAGGTACTGCTCTGGCAACGTCACCTCGGGGCAAATCCGATTACACGTCACACAATACGCGTTATTTGTCTGGTCCACGACGCATGTGGAACTGCCGGGGCACAAGACGTCACGGCACGTTTCTGTCGAGACAAAGACATTAGAAGATTTCGTGAAACATAAAACGACATACAAGAAAAATAAGAACAAACCGCTGGTTCTTGGCAAATGCAGCTTAAACAAATGCGGAATCAAAGTGGACATGATTTATTTATTTAAATATGTAGGCCTACTTACTCTTGCACCTTCCCTGGTACTGCACGTCCAGATCGGGGTGGCCTTTGCATTTTGCCTTGAGCAGTGCGCATTCGTCTTTGTAGGTCTTTCCGTCGGAGCCGCAGACCGGTCCTTTCCATGTGATGTTGGAGCAGTCTGGCGCACACACGCAGCGCGGCTTGCTTCTTCTGTTCATCTTGCACCTCTTTCCTGGCCCACAGTCAACATTATCGCAGGTTTCTAAAATAAAAATTATTTGTTAGGTGATGCTTGTTGTGGGGATGTTGGACCTGTGCGTAATCCTACTCGCATAGAGTAAAGATTACATTTATACGCACTTTGGTATTCTGAAATCAGTTAAGGATGTATTAAACAAAATGACTGGTGATGTGTATTATGGGAAACGAAGGGAAATGGGTGCACCTCCACCTTTGCAAGGTATGCAATTGGGAGCTCCGCCATTGAAGATCATCCACCTAAAGAGCGTGCTGTTGGGGACATCCTCCTCGGTCCAGGACGTCCCCAGTCTTCCACTCCGACAGCACTCCTCCCTGCTCATCCCGGGCATGTACAGCACCTGGCACCTCCCGTTCTTCCCCTGCTGCAACCAGCAGTTCCCAGCTGCAAACAGAGACACAAAAAAAGCTCGAAATGTCGCATGCTGAACGTCTGAAACCGCTGACCCAGACGCACCAGACACACACGCAGCCGTATTATCCGAGACGCGCCCTCCCTCCCTTTCGCCCTCCCGGCAGTATTTTTGTCTGATTTTTTTTTTTTTGCTAGACTGTTAACACTTGCCTATCCCATATGTGACTGACAGCCCTTACAATGCAGCCACAAACCGAAAAAGTAAGAATAATCTTTGGAGGGGGGGTTGCCCTTTATTCCTACAGCCTCCTTGTTATCACTGCACAGAAAGTGGAGTGTCTAGACGGCGTTAAATAGCAGCCAATCTCCTTCAGAAAGCACGGTCTTTAGCTTAACACACCACCGTCTACAACGCTTCAGAACAATATCCCAGACATGCACACACCAGACAATGATAACATGATTAGAGAAGTGTGCTTTTTATCACACCTTTGTAAAGTTTATTTTAAACATATACAAATAAAAAAGCAGAACTGTTTCCCTATTTCCTTGGTAAAAAAATATAATTTGATCCAGACAACAGCAGGATGTCTAAACCGAAACAGACACACATGACATGAAGTGCTCATAGGCTGGTGTGTTTCCTTAAATTGAAGACAGATTTCTATTATATCTGTTCGAACTATAAGATATAAAAATAAATGATACATTCAAAAGTCTGCAGTTTTATTATTTTGTTAAACTAAATAATAGAAAATGCAGCAAAAAGCTATTTTTGCACACAATTCTTGGATGTTAGCAAGAAACAGAACTAGCACGTCCATAAGGTAACAGTGGATCGTCTGAAGTTTGTTGCACCATCGTTAGAAACTAAACGCTCATACAAAAGTATTACAATATGCTCAGGTATTGTAGAAAGCTGGTGCTGCACCAGCTCGGCGTGGTGCGTGCGCCTGGGCTGCAAAACTTGCCATATTGTCACTTTGAAGTGTCCCATATGGCACCTGTTTTATGGACGCTTTACGCACTGTCTGATGCAGAGAGAGTTTTATCAGCGTGGAAAAAGAAAACTCACTTTGAAAAGTTTCTCAGTTGCAGCAAGTATCCGACACTCGGACGCATATTGTGCCTGACAGCATGTCGAAGTTTTACAAAAACCGAAATAATTAAGGAAAATTGATGAAGAGATCTTACCTTGAACTTTTTGATGTTCCATGAGATGACAAAGCCATATGAACAAGAGAAAAAAGCCCGGGTGAAAGTGGTGTTTCAGCATCCTAAACATGATGGAGAGGCAAAGTGAACTACGTATTTGACACAGGCAGCGCAAAAGTAATCTGCTTAAGGTGGCAGTGTTGAATAACTGTCAGTCTGAGAATGCAGCCTCTCTTTTTAAATCTATAAGGGGTCTCGGGTTGACTGTCTCTGGTGGGCGGTCTCCTCTTCTGTGGGGGTGGGGAGATTTTTTTTTTCTTCTTACCAAAGTTCCTTCAATCCTAGTCAGGTGACATCGTAACAAGCTATACTTTCTCTTACCACAATAATCTAATAATATGAAGTTATGTCTGAATGTGTGATTAAACACCGCCCTTCTGAATTTTGCTGCTTTGCAGACAAACAAGAGCAAAAGCTGCAGATCAGATTTGATGTGTGAGTTTATATTTCTCGTGTTTTGATGCAGAATAATGTAATTAATGTTTCATCGTTTTATTCTTTTTTATCACATTATATCACATTGAGGTGTACAGCTCGTTTTTAAGCATTGCTTGTGTCCTTAGGTATGCGTATTTTATAATAATAATAATATTAATAATAAGCATATTCATAATAATAATAATAATAATAATAATGAAGGTCAATATTACTCATATCAAAGGCCTTTATACTATGATCAAACAGGCCCACAGCCAACATGCCTATCTGGGCATCAGTGCTTCACATTAAGATTACTACTTGTTGATAACTGATATTTTTTCCACCAACTGCAGATAAAAGTGTAAATCTTTTGATGAGAGTTAGCTTTTGGAATATATCCGAGACCAGACAATAATAGCATTCATAGTAGTCCGCAGCCGCACTGCTAATATTAGAACAGACAGTTGTTTGGGTTTCTCTCCTGGGTCAAGCTTTTAAATATAATCAAACCTGTTTCCGAAGAGGCTTCAGACAGAGGAGCGGGGTGTTGCATTTCATTGAATGAAACACACACACGCGCGCGCGCACACACACGCGCACGCACACACACACACACGCACACACTGACGTACAGGCTGATCTCCGTCTGAAGTCCTTGCGCGACCTCTTCAGCGGAACTCTGGTTACAGCTCTCAGCAGAGAGCAAAGTGTCTGCTGTGTGAATCAGACACCAGGGAGTTCATTATCTGTTGGCCAGATAAAGGACACTGCAATCCCTTTCTTTTTCATTAAAACGAATACTATTCAATCTTCAAAATATCAAAACTTTACAATAACCAAATCAATCCAGAACTTTAAGTGTTGCTACTGAAACGTGATAAGATCAACACATATTATAGTTGTTTAAAGTTTGTGTTGTATTCATCTGAATATTCACATTATTGTCAGTGGAATGTCATTACAGGCAGCACTGGGCTACATTTAGTGTTATTATTGAATATATTACACACTTTTATTAACACAAACAGAGGATTAGAAGCTGTAACAGACACAGGAAACAATGTGTTTTGTAACAACAAAACTCGTATTTCTACAGAACAACAGAGAAACATAGAGTCTAATACATGTTGCAATCTTTTTCCCCAGTTACACATTTTTTATTAAGACCAACAAACTTCTCTCAACAGAAAGAGAGGTTGTTTGATTGGTAGTGAAGGATTAATTCTCTGTTCTTGCAGTTTTATTTAGTTTTATTGCCACACATACATATGCTGTGCTAAAAAAATAAAACAAAAGAGAAGATGTTTTAATCTTCAGTTTAAGGGACGTCAACATAACCTGCTTTAAATCATAATCAGAAACAGCAGTCTGTCTCAAGACTCAAAAACAAGGATGCAATCATTAAAAAAGAAAAAAAAGGTCGCACATTATACATGTTCTTTCCAGTTCTTTTGTGTGAATATGTGATAACATGCAGTCACAATAAGCTATTTTCAAAGTATCTGGAGTTATGTGATCTCTCTACTTCAGAACATTCTAATCAATATTATGTGTAGCTTTTGATGATTATTATATGAGTGAATAAGACATCACGACATTTCAGAAATTCATACATTTCAGAATGATTCACTTAATGTCACATTCAATGAGGTCTATTTTTAAGCTATTTTACCTTATCAACTAGAATAAGCCATGTTTAATGGAAATAAATGTGACTAGTGTCTTTCAAATCAATGGACCATTAATGAGGTAGTAGTTGTCATGCTACTTGTTATTTAGAATTTGTGAAAATATCAAAATTGATGCAAAAGCCAGAAGTCAGTATCTGTGACAATTGCTTCCTTTAACAAGTATGAAAATGTTTACTAGATGTTGAGTTATGTGTGCACATCACTCAGCGTCTGGTGTGTGTGATTCTCCAGATCATAGCCTTTGAAGAGTGGAAGCTTCCAAAACACTTCCTGACATGCGAGTACATTTCTGCACTGCTGTATCAACTTTAAAGTGCTGGCTGTCCTCCTGAAGCCATTAATGGCATCAGCAGAGGGACACAGTGCTCCCTGTCCCAGGCTCTCAGCTAAGTTTGGCTCAAACAGACCAAGGCAGCAAACTGTTAGTGCTGATTGAAACTAAAATCAGGACAGCAGAATATCTACAAGCCATGGGGATTTACTTTGATGTTGTACTCTAACCCATCATTTAAAAATAAAGTCTAAGTTCAGGCTGTAATACTGTTAGCTACTCCAATATCTTTCGGACAGGCTTGACAAAATCTTTCAAGTTTTAGGTATCGAATGAAATAGATGAAAAAATCTCTCAGAAAATGCAAAAATAAGCCAAGGGGTATTCAATAATTTGCTTTGACATTACTTTAGGTTTACAATATTGCAGTCACTTGTGAGCAATCGTCCCATTGTGCATGGCATTGCTCAGATGTTTGGCTGCAACTGTCAATCAACTTGTAGGAAACCCTCAGGAGATGTACAAAGTATTGTTTCCACATAGCTCTACTCATGGACTCCCAATGCTATTGCTCAACCCCGTAGTGCAAGAGTAATTGTGAAACAGAGTAATTCAATCATCTGAATTCTATGTATCCCCTCCAACAAGGGAAGCTCAAGTCCAGTCTTCATAAAAAATATGCTAGTTATTAGAGACAAATAGCATATTCCACCTCGCCAGAAGAAATGCTTAAGACTCTGCTGGGTGCCGGAGCTGGCTCTCTCAAAGGGAAAACATTCAGAAACACATTCCTACACAGTCAAGGGACAGAAACCTGACTGTGGGAACACACGACAGTCAAAACTCTGAGAGGAAACTAATTGGAATTGAGCGAAAAACTTAAAGGGAAGTGGTCCAAGTAAGGTCATTTCAGGGCCAAGTCCTCTAAAGGTGGTCCAGTGAGAGGGGAGAGGAGAAGAGATGCAAGAAAAGAGACAATACAACAACACAATACCAAATAGGTAATAAATGTGTATTAATTGAATTGTGTTCATCAACAGAACAGAGAGAAAATACTGAACAGTGCCAACACGTCATCTATATCATGCTGCCATCTAGTGGCAACATTGTGCTAATACAGCTTTAACTAAGCCTAAACAATCCCCCCACTGCAAGTGAGAAACCAAGGTCAAGTGCAGACCTAACACAGAATATATTTGATAGTACCATTCAACATCTCAGAGTCATGAACTATTTCTCGGTAGTGAACAGTATTTGAGCGAGAAACAAAGTGTGTTTAATTGATTTATGGCATTGTGGGTTTTTTTACGCTCTAGAGTTAACAATCTGTTGGTTAACAGAAAACACGTACTTGCATCAATTTTGATAATGGATTTAATGGTTTAACAAACATATTTGCTGGTCATACTCCATTAACCATTAAATAATCAATAAACATTTAACAGATTACAATAACACAATATTCTATTAAAAAAAAGACCTGACAAGAAGTGCAACAAATGGTAAAATACAACAAAATATCATCAATATTACAAATATCATCAATAAAGATAAAAACAACACAAGTAAAAACTTTGCATTTACAAAACCCAATATGAAAGATCATAATTCTATCTTACAGTATATACAGTGACATACACACAGAGTAATAGCTTTTACTCTGTCCAGGAAAGGTATAATTTCTTGTTTACATAGAAAATACTAATGTCAATAAATGCAATAAAAGCCCTGAGTGGCTGAGGTGACGCTGGATTGCAAAGCAGTATAAGCTACAGACCACATGTGTAATAAAAAGATTAATGCAAATGAGCATAATTAAAAATAAGGTTTTTCTAATTGAGAATGCAATATTTCTATCATGTTACCATGTTGTTATAAAAATGCAATGCGTATCTTAAATGCCTTAACAGTGTTAAACATTTAATCCATAATGTCATCTAAAGAAGAAAAAGTATTGCATCCTGTCATATTGGGGGAAAAAGACAGTTTTTACATTGAATTCAAGTCAGTGAATGACAGCAACTGATCAATGTATAGCCCACAAAGCTCAACAAAATAAAGACAAAAAAAAGATCCTCTGTAAAATGGTCCAAATCCCATTTATCCACCAACTTGTATCGACTTAATTAAAATGTCCAATTTCCAGTGATTGCTCTTCAGTCCATTAGCACTTTATGAGCACCAGTGACGAGAACCAGTATGCACACTGGGAACAATGCTCCAGTGAGCAGAGAGACACTGCAGGTCTCGTCTTACGTTACAGCACTTCATCCACATGTGCGCGGCTCTGCGTGTCGTCATCCTCCATCTGAAGCTGCTTGTACTTTCTTTTGAAAAACCCAAACTGGAAAGTAAACAGATTCAGTTCAGGCACAGTTTATTTTATACGAAAAAGATAACGGACTCAATAAAAAAGAGATTCTAGCATATGTTTTTGGTGAGAATATATCCAGTTATATTGAAATCTGTTGCAGGAGACGAGTGATGAACACATGCTTTATTTTCAAACTTTAAATAAAGCTGCTCATTCGCATGAAACACAGATCAGGTAGATTCTTCTTGGTAAAATGCTCATGTATACAGATCATCATCAAGCTACAATATTCTACTGATGTTGCTCCCTATATTGTAATTGTTTTTTTTCAAATGGTAGACACTAGACAGACACTTACTTTCCACAGGAGTCCGACGGCCAGAGCCAACAGCAGCAGTCCACCAATGATGCTTCCTGCTATCACTCCCACTGGAACATCCCCTTTCTCTCCAGGTTTACTGACCGTCAGCACCACCTGCAGCAGGAGAGGAGAGCTCATCATCTGTCTCACTCAGATATGGCATTATTAACAAACAACAGCAAGCACAACACGACAGACCATGCCAAATGAAGAAACAAAACAGTATATATATATTTTCCTTTTTCTTATTTCTTTTTATGAGGCAGACAATCAAAATCTTACTGGTAGCTGTTTGAGGCCGATGATGAGCAGGTCAGGGTTGGAGGTCTCCACATCAAAGTTGGAGGTCAACTCAATCATCTGATAGGTGGCCTTTCAGGACAAATGTATACAAATAAGAGCACTGAAAATGTATTAATTTAATAATAACACAAGAGAATTCATGGTAAAAAAAAAAGAAGGAAAAACCAACGGTAGTATGAAATTAATTTTTGAACATATTTACCGAAATAAATGTGCCACTCCAGATCCTTGTTTTAACTTTCACAAAGTAGTCTGTATTTATTTCGGTGTCCTTGAGGATGCACTTGATATACTCGCATTTTGCAGTCTTGCAGTCCTTTTGATTAAAAGAAACAATGTCAACAAATATAAATCAGTACACAACACTAAATTGTGGTGCAACCACAACGTTTCAAATTACTTAAAGTTTCTTCTGCATCTAGGATTTTTGTGAAACAAATAGAAACCATGCATTCAATAACAACTAAACAAGAATAGGATAAAATCAGTTCACATACATGTACAAACTATTGTATCATGAAACATTTTCACATAAGGTACTTCTCATGCTCAGTGTTCCTAATTAAATTTAAGAATCACTATTTTCCCCTATGATAGAAATGAAAACACTGCAGTAGAGGATGTCTCCCGTGTCTCTCTAAGAAAGATGAAACATACATAAAGATACAAATGCTCAAAGAAATAAGAGACTGACCAGTTTCTCCATGCCTCTGAAGTTCTCTTCCGAGAAAGACACTTTGTGGTTCTTCAGTCCGATCTTCAGAGGATCGACCAGGCCGCTGGAGTCGCAGTTGATGGCCCCCCCCTGCAGGAGGACAGGCCTTAGGTCATTTATTCTCCCAAAGCATGACACAGTCCAAATCATACAGTACAATTCAAGAACATTTACATAAAGTTTACAAGTCACGTTTTAATTTAAAGGTCCCCTATTATGCAGCTTTTCATCAATATGTTATAGGTCTCAGATATATACAAACATGTCTCTGAAGTGTTTGGCTTGAAATACCAAACAGATGCATGGTAGCATCACATAATCCCCTCTGTTTCAGCCCTGTTTCAAAAGTGCTTATTCTCTGTCTGTTACTTTAGATGAAAATAAGGAGCCACTCCCCACGCCCCTCTGAGAGATATTTGGTTAAAAAGAACACAATGGTGCTCTAGGAGGAGATTCAGGTGATAAGGTGGAGGGGGGGTTACCTTGGTTGGTGATTGGTTAATGGTTACACAACCCAAAAAATCGTTATGACATCACAAAGTGGCCAAAATCTGATCAGCTCATTTTCAGACAGGTTTTTATATAAATGTGTCAGGACAAAAAGAGAGCGACTATTTTTTCTGAAACTTTCAGAATCTNAATATGTGCAAGAATGAACCCCCTGTTTCAACCTCAACCTGCCTTCTCTCCTGCCATCCAGAGTAAGATCTGTATATTTTTTAAATATGATGGCAGATATGTTGAGCTACTGTATGTATTGTATCTTTGAGTTAGCTCACAAACAGCAACATGTTTAACAAAAGACATGGCCTGTTTCAAATTATTGTTTTTTTTTTACAAACCTTCAAAACAGATTTTTTGCTTGCAGCTGTTAAACCATATAATAATGTAATTTGAACAAATGTAGAAAAAAGGCAACTAACAGGTAGCTACGATATTATGCATGAAATGTAAACATACAGTGATCAGCAGTAAAGTGAAGGGCATGAACTGACAATTATTGACTTCTGCCTAAATGTATCATCATATTTCTCCTTGCACATTACTAGCATGTGGAGGGCCTATGGACATTGTGATTGTGTTGGATGGTTCCAACAGTATTTATCCTTGGGCTCCAATGACCGCGTTCCTCCAGAAATTAATACCTGCCCTCGACATCGGGCCAAAGAAAACACAGGTAACGTCATGTTTTACTAGTCACAAGAGGAAATCTATGCAGAGATTAAGGCAGGGGTTCATGCTGTACATTATCACACTATTGTTTCATTATGCCAGGTCAGTGTCATTCAGTATGCTGTCGATCCGAAGTTTGAACTCACACTGAACCAGTATAAAACCAAAGATGAGGTGCTAGCTGCAACGTCCACAATCACACAAATGTACGGCTCTTCCACCAACACCTTTCATGCGATCCAATATGCCAGGTTAGTGTTGCAGTGGAACCACCTTTTATGCATTTCTGTTTTTTTTATTTACTTAATTGATATGGTTGGTATATTTGCTTCAGTTTTTCTTATGATTTGTCTGTTGTTCTTTTTGTCTTGTCTGTTTATTCGTTGTATTATAACCTGATTAGGAACTAATGATTACTGAAAAGTGTCCACTCTATCTGCTCTCTTCAGTCAGTGGGGTTTCCATAGTAAAAACGGAGGGCGACCAGGCGCTGCCAAGGTTATGGTAGTGGTCACTGACGGGGAGTCTCACGACTCGACCTTCAGTGATACAGTCATCTCCGGCTGTGAGGCACAAGGTATCACCCGCTTCGGTATCGCTGTAAGTGATGATCTGCAATTTAATACCAATGACATCCAACTACCTCCAATTCTATAGTTTATATTTTAGTTTAAAATCTATATTATTGTAAATGTGAACAATGCCTGCTGACTGCACATCATTGGATGACTTTGCAAAACATATTATGCCTTTTATCTGCATACATGTCTGATTAATTAGTAGTTATGATGTGCCAGTGTTAGTACCTGAATTTGTGGTGTTCCATTTTTTTCCATAGGTCCTGGGTTATTACATCCGAAACGACATCAACACAGACAACCTTATAAAAGAAATCAAATCCATTGCCAGTGTACCCACAGAGAAGTACTTCTTCAATGTGTCTGAAGAGGCGGCCCTCTCCACCATCGCTGGAGCATTGGGGAGCCGCATCTTCAACATAGAAGGTGCATACAGTAATATACATTATCTATGGTTGTTGTTTCACAGGCTGTATGTGTACTTGACAAATCATGCATCATGCAGGCATGTCACAACATACCTGTCACAGCTGAAGATCAAAAGTGAGATCAAAGGAAATGTATTTATTTTGCCTTTTTCCCCCATTTTGTATATGCATCTCGGTTTTAATTGTGTTGTTTGTCCATACTTCTCATTCTGTCATTTTTCTGTCATTGTCATTTCTGTTTAATTTGTCACTATAATTCACTTTAGAGGATGACCTAAGTAGAATTTGGTGGTCGTAAAGTAATAAAACGTTTTTGGCCATAATCTTACGCCCTATTAGGACCATTTTGCACACACTTCTAAAAGGATAAAAAATGAGGCTATGACATTTTGGAAATACATGGGTTTTAAACTGCAATTTCACTTTAGCTGAGGCAGTAACTGTGAGGCGGTAATAGTTGTCAATGCTGGTGTTTAAACAATGCTCTGTTCCAACAAGGCACTGGAAAAGGGGGCGACAACTTTAAGATGGAAATGTCCCAGGTCGGATTCAGCGCTCACTATTCAAGTCGACAGGTAAAGAACACTGTATTGTACACCTCTAAACCTTTCTAATCAATTGTGACATGGCAAGTTCACACATCCACCACTATGTTGACAAATGTCATGGTTTTGTGGTTGTGGCAGTGTAAAACATGTTAAAGGAAGTCTAGTTTTAAAGTCAATAGGATGAACAGGTGTTTGTACTCCTTTGAGAACATTTAAAATGTTAAATTAGCACAGCAGTAATTATCATCAGCAATAAAGTCTCAAAGCTTGCAATACAAAGGATCAAATAAGCACTTCTCCCACAAGGCACATGCTACATGGTAGTACCTGCTACGTACAATCACAGGTTTTTGGCGAAAGCAGTGTATTGATGGACACAAAGATAAATAAAACACATACGTTGTTTCCAGACTATGCTTTATTTTTTGTGTCTTGCCCTATAATTTGTCACACATCACATGCAGTGAGGCTGACACTACAGGGTAGACAACGGAAAAAACTGAAGCATTGAAAGAATATTTTTAGGTGTGGGTGACAGACACAACAGACCACAGCTTTCCGCTGTCAAAGCAATGAAAATATGTGACAATTACTAAATACAATAAAGTAAACCCTTTGTGTAACACCTATCAAAATAACATTGATAATGTCACCATGATTTGAAGTGACAATACAACTGGTCACAGAATCTGGCTGACCACAAAATACATTGTGAAAACACATCGCTTTGCTTCACAGCAGCCCTCCTGCAGTACTGCGGGTTTCTCGCTAAAAGGAATGAGGAAGCTGCTTTTTTTCTCTTCAGCATTCTGTCAAGAATAATCACATATTATAAGATGTCCTGACCTCACACTGTTCTGAATGCTATTGGTGGTTTTCACCGGGGTAACTCAGTAGAGTAACTCCCTTTTGATATTGTTTAAAAGCTTTGATACTGATATATATATATAAATGCTTTGAACTCTAGTAGTATTTGTTTGGTAGCTGCTGACTGATCTTTGACCCGTGCTGTTTCAGGATGTGATGATGCTGGGAGCAGTGGGAGCCTACGCTTGGAGCGGCACTGTTGTCCATCAAAAAGGGTCAAAAGCTGACATTCTCCCTTTCTCAGCCTTTGAGGGAATACTTCAAGACAGAAACCACAGCTCACTACTGGGTAGGCATTAACCTTTTCCTCTGCAATCATCATATTTGATACTGTAACTTAAACCATTTGCATTAAGCAACACAGAAACCAGACTGGAGGATGGCTGTTTTCAAATGTGTGTGTTACATTACAGCACGGTGTAAAGCAAAAAGATTTCTCAAGCTCAAAATGCCAGCTAGTAAAACGTGCTTTTTTGGGTTCCCAGGCTATTCTGTGACCACACTCAGCGATGTGTCCACAGAATACTTTGTGGCTGGTGCACCTCGCTCCAACCACTCTGGACAAGTTATTGTCTATACCGTCAATGCCCAGAAACAATCTGCTATAATAGATTCTGAAAGAGGGAAACAGGTACTGACATTTGAGGATGTGGTATTCACAATTTCCCCTAATACAAACATTTATACTTGTAGGAAGTATTTATAATCAGTAAACTGCTTGAACTCCTCTCCTAGATTGGGTCATACTTTGGGAGTGTCCTGTGCCCCCTGGACGTGGACAGAGACGGGGTGACGGACCTCCTGCTGGTCGGAGCACCCATGTTCATGAGCGATCTGAAGAGAGAGGAAGGCAAGGTCTACATCTTCCAGGTCACCAAGGTACAAATACTCCACATGTCACTCAGTGGGTGTAAAAAGTCAAGAAGACATCTTCAAAGCTTGACTTCAACGATAGAATTGAAAAGACCTGCACCAAGAGGTCTCGCTCCACAGGCCTCATAGTTCCTGTGTTTTTGTTCTGAAGGGTATACTGAACGAGCAGGGATTCCTCAGTGGTCCCCCCCCAACAGAGAACGCTCGTTTTGGGATGGCCATCTCTGCCGTTCCTGATCTGGACCTCGACGGATACAATGATATTGTAGTCGGAGCCCCACTGGAAGACAAAGGAAAAGGTGTCATCTACATCTACAACGGGGAGAAGAACACATTAAACAAACAGTACTCACAGGTACGGAGGACAATTGATATCTGAAAGACAGAGAGACTTGTTTTGGAAGATTTTTGTTTTAATTGGGGCTAAAAAGAAAGGTCTCCTATGATTAATGACAGTTAATTTATTAAACTTTGAAATAATTAGCAGGTATTGTTGATAATGTGTTTCAGAGAATCTTTGGCTCAAAACTGGATCCTCAGCTGCAGTATTTCGGACGGTCCCTCGATAGCTACACAGATCTGAATGATGACACAATCCCTGACATTTCCATTGGAGCATATGGCAAAGTGGTGCAGCTCTGGTATGTCTGGCAACCTGTAATAACATCTGTCTGTATGAAATAATTTACCACATTGTATTACAATCATCAAAGTCAGTAAATGAGTCCATTGTTTATAAAAATTGCTAATTTAAATGTACTTTTGGTTTTCAGGTCCAGAGGTGTGGCATCTGTCACGGCGGGAGCTTCTTTCAAACCCGATAAAATCAACATTTTCAACAAACCCTGTAACATTAATGGACGCAAGCTTACATGTTTCAACACCAACCTCTGTTTCAGTGCTGCATTCAGGCCTAAGAAACCTGTTGGACCCATTGGTAAATCTGATTACCTCTTGTCCTGCTCGGGAATAAGTAGATTCCTGTAATTTAAAGTAATACTTTTGGAGAATACACTTTGCTTTGTTTGCTTTCTTACCAAGAGTTGATGAGAAGATCACCACACTCATGTCTGTGTTGTAAATAGGAAGCTACAGCTACAAGCCACTTAGCTTAGCTTAACTTAACTTAACTTAACAAAAAGACTAAAAACAGGTAAATCAAACATTCTGGGCCGTTGAAGGTAACAACATCCACAAGCAGAGATGTGGGACGGTATTGATTTTCTCATTGAACTCAAGGCAAGAAAGCAAAAAAACATTTTTGCCAAAATAACGCGATTTCCTGAAAGATTTTCAAATAATTAGGTTTGAGAATAAACACCTTCTACTCTTCTTTTTACAGATATATCCTACACTTTGACTCTGGACGCTGACTTGCAGGCTTCACGGGTGACGTCAAGAGGACTGTTCAGTAAAAACAATGAACGCTACCTCACAGAGAAGGCAAAAATATCATCTGTGCCCCTGTGTCTGAATTACCAGGTCTATGTTCAGGTAATGCCAAAATCAATTGGTTTTGCAGTCATCAAATAGCATCAAGGAATGTGAGCACAGGAATGTGAGCACATGTAGAGATATGACTTCATATCTCCTGACCTGTCCACATGTTGTTTCTCTAACAGGAGGCACCAGACTTTGTCAATTCCCTCAGTCTGAAAGTAGAAATCGAGCAGCAGAATGCAGATGTGAACCCTGTCCTCGATAGGTTTTCTTCAAGTGCATGGGAGTTCTTTGTAAGTGATACAGTGCATGAAATGTCTGAATGTGTGTTCATTTGTTTGCCTTTGGTCTTAAGGGGTTAACAGGAGACAATCAGGTGACAAGGACTTTAAATAGAGTGTTATTTTGTACAGTCATTTAAAATGACATGGTGTGAAATTATTACATACTTTTCAAATGTAAGTCATTCACTAAGTCACGCAAGCTCTAAGATTTACACAACTGGTGTTTTCCCAAACAAAAGGTTAAAGTTCATTCAATGCAGTACAAATATAATAGAGTTTCATTCGTTTTAAAGATGCCTTAAGAGAAGCATCCTGGACTGAATTTGCCGCTCTGTTATTGTTTCAGATCCCCTTCACAAAAGACTGCGGCTCTGATGACGTGTGTGTCAGCGATCTGGTGCTCAGTGTGAAAACAGACACAAAGGCGTCCAGGTAAGAATCATCAATGTTTGTGTGAAGATGTAACATGTCTAACTTGCTCAATGTGGGATTGTATCTTCAGGTTAAATAATTCGTTTTTAATTTAAGGGTTTTTAGAGTTGTAATAATGATGTGTGTAACAGAACAAGCTCAGGCACGGAGATGTCTTTCTTCACTATGAGTCATTTGTAAAATAAGGGTAAGCACTAAGCGATCACCTCAAGGCTCTTAAGAATAATTATTTCTACCAGCTTCTTACTTTAATGCGACGGCCATCTCAGTAAATAATGACAACTTTAATATTTTCGTTGAAGTTTCGATTTTTGTTTTAGTTAAAGTCGGTGATTATAATAATAGATTCTTAGGGTTTACATTTGTAAACAGCAGCCCTCTCATGCTGTACTGAAATGACCATCTGTTATTGTACCAACCCTAGAGCCCTGTTTTTTTAATTTATCTGCTAGTATACACATTTATGTAACAAAGAAGAAAGACTTGCGTGTCTAAATCTATATTTAATGTTATGCCTTGGTAACGTCTAACAAACATTACACAATTTTCTATTACTCTCTTTTATAAGTCTGTCTTATTTTTAAATAGCTGCGTTGAGCTGAGTTTTCCAGTTTACAGAGCACCTGCATAGCCCATTAAATAACTGGGTCAGACTTGTGAGTTTGGAAAAACAACTTTTTAGTGATATGTGCTGAGTAATATGCAAGATAACTAAAGTAAAACATTAAACCTATTCACAAACATTTGATTTGTGATTTTCAACCTGTCATTTATTTCCATCTTTGTAAACTTGTGCTGTCTCCACTGTAATTATAGATGTTAATGAAAAAAGAAGAGAAAGACCAACACTCTTAGACACAAAATAAATAAATCACCCTAGGCTCACATATTTACACAACTCCCGTCTTTTAATCAAGTAAAGACAGTTTAACTATCCCTACTTAGTACTATTCCTATGGTCAAATACAATGTTCATTCTGTGAGTATGTTCCTTGTATCATGTAAATGCAGAGTACAGAAATCTGAGCACTTGTCTTGCAGCTCAGCTCCCGTTATGGTCAGCGCTAATAACCGAGAACTGTCATTTGAAGTGGTTGTGAAGAACAAAAAGGAGAACGCGTATAACACTCAGGTCTTGCTCACTTTCTCTGGGAACCTCTACTACTCCTCTGTCTTCCCTCCTGTGAGTAAAAGATGTCTTATTCACATGCTTGAATAGACTTTTCTGGCAGATTAAGATAAAATGTGTATGAATTGTTTCTCTACTTTTCTGTATGTGCTGGTGAAGTTTTTGGAATAAAGTTAAGAGATTTTGAGTTGTGTATTGTAAGTTAAACAAAGCCTATGTGCAATTCTGAACTGCACATTTACAGACGGATGGAGTCAAATGCGCTTCAACTCAAACCCAAACTGTCACCTGCCAAGTGGGATACCCAGCATTAAAAAAAGGCGAAGAAGTAAGTTACTAGCAAAAAGACTTATGAAATATCTTCATCTGTTTTGACTATATACAAATGTATTTCTTTGGCTAATTATGGTAAATAATGCAAAACATCTCAATATTTCATTACAGATGAAATTTCAGATGAATTTTGAATACAATCTTGACATGTTGCAAAACCAAGCCGAGGTGAAATTTGAGGCCAAGAGGTACACTTAATTAATTAGCAATCTAATGAAGAACTCTGACTCGTTACCTGATTTAAAGGTAATAATATTCTATACCTATTTTTCCTTTACAGTGATGGTAAAGAGGAAAGACCAGCAGACAACAAGGTGGACATTTCACTTCCTGTTCGATATGATGCAGGGATTGGTTTATCAAGGTGATTTTAATTAAAATGGCAATTATTAACATATATTAACAGTTGATGATGGCAGATCTTTAAAGTGAATGTTTATATGTTGTCACAGGCAGTCAAATATCAATTTCTACGTGGCAGACACTGCAGTTCCCGTGGTAACAACGGTGACAAGTCTTGATGATATCGGCCCAGTGTTTAACTTCACAGTAAAGGTGCAATAAACTAATATGCCTCTTGATATATCTTTATCTCATTTTCTCATTTTATATTTTTCAACTATATTAATTAAAACAAATTATATTTAAAGGTTTCAACAAGTAGCTTCCCTGTCAGCCTCATGTATGTGACCATCGCTCTGCCAGTGTCCACTAAAGGTGGAAACCAGCTGCTCTACGTTACCAGCGTGGACACACAAACAGTGAGTACTCATACACCAAATACCAGCAACTTCCTAAATAGTTTGTAAAAAAATGTTTAGCTTAAAGGTCACCTATTATGCAAAATACACTTTTTCATATATTTTATACATAAACATGTGTCCCCTCTGTGTAAAGAGATTCTGAAAGTTTCAGAAAAAATAGTCGCTCTCTTTTTGTCCTGNTNCACATAGTATTGATACATTTAAAACAATAATTTGAAACAGGCCATGTCATGTATTGTATCTTTGAGTTAGCTCACAAACAGCAACATGTTTAACAAAAGACATGGCCTGTTTCAAATTATTGTTTTAAATGTATCAATACTATGTGNAACGACAACATGAGCCTGGGTTTGACTCTTACCCGGATGCCTTCTTCTGATGATTTGATGGTGTGTGTGTGTGTGTGTGTGTGTGTGTGTGCGTGTGTGACACACACGCACACACACACACACACACACACACACACACCATCAAATCATCAGAAGAAGGCATCCGGGTAAGAGTCAAACCCAGGCTCATGTTGTCGTTGACGCTTGTAACATCTGGAATACTAACAGAATCTGTGGACAGAGAGGCAAAGGCAAATAATCAGTAAATAAAATATTATGTTTATAAAACTTGAATTCTTACAATTTTCCTTAGCTCAAAGTATTAAATGGAATACTTGCTTTGCTGTAAACTGCTATTATTCTTATATTTTTTATAAATTTTCAGAACATCAGAAGCCTAATGTCTGGAGATATTTGGGATATATGTATCACAGCACATTTCTTCAGTTCTGTTTCGGCATTTGAAGTACATGGACAATGTTTGGTGTAGAAGTCAGAGGTTAAACAATAAAACACCAAACCTTACCTTGAAGATTGAGCTTGTCACAGCTGTTTCTGGACCCTGAGACTGGACACTTGTAAACATCCCCCTTCCTGTTAGTCAAACCACTCCATGGGGCACCAACCAGCAGCCTGCATAAAACAACAATATCCATCTCTTCCTAACCCATAAACATGAAATTACAGTAAAAAAAAAATTGTGTACAATGCATGACCTGCTGCACATACAGGAGCTGAATAGGACTCCAAATGATTTAATTCTGTAAAATGGTTACAGAATTTCAATCTTTAAGCTTAAAGTTAAATTGTTGTGGCAAAAAAAAAGTGATTTGATTTCATTAGTTACAAATCAAACAGGGGTCAGACCCTCAGCAGGCCAATTTAAAAAACAATACAAAACATCCAAAAACAGTCGTACACTAAGAGAGTAACTTTGTGTGTTTGTACTTTGGGAAAGTGCCAACAAGTCAGTGATGTGGATCTTCTAACGTTTGAAGAAACAGCAAACAAGATTCTACAAGACTACAAAAATGTTACCCCCACATCACAACATCCAGATTCTGATACAAGAAGCTAAGATATAAAAATAAGAGATTTCTCAAAATCCAGAACCACTCATTTTAGAAATATGTAAGTCCCAATACTGCTATTAGGCTGACCCTTAATTTATAACCAACTTCAAGTAAACTCTCCAAAGCGTCAAACAAGGCACAGGAAGATGGACAAATCATCCTAATGTGTTGGTAAGAGCACAGCACACAGGATGTGACACTATTGCCTTTAATGGTTCTTTATGTTAGGGAGCAGAGACCAGAATCAGATACTGGACACTCCCTGATTATGCAACCAGGACACTCCTCCAGACATGGAGTGACTCTGGCTGTGAACAACTTCCAGACATCACTGAGGAGCTCAGTTATTGTTTAACCACATTTTACAATTTGAGTGGCGCAACATGTAAGAAGCTTTAGACATGGCAGGATTCTTTGTGTGACACATGCACATACACATGCACCTCGTAGCAGCTCAGACAAAATGTAGTACCATATTATTATTTAAGATTACAGTTTCTACAATTTTGCAGTGATATGCCCAGGGTAGTGTTAGGAGATTCAACATGTATGTATATGTTTCTTATCGGTAGAGCTTTTTTTTTATTAAATCAAATATATGGAAATTTCCCCCCCAAAATATATTGTTGTTTATGCTATGCTTATCAAATGCTATTAGTACAAAAGAATGTGTTCAAGAACATCACTAAGAGTCTGCCGCCATGCTAGCGCCACTGTGAGGCTGTAGTCTGGCACATTGGTGCTTTTGGTACAGTAAACGCTGATATTGCGCTGGAACCCTGTCTCCTCCTCTTTCCCACGCATCTAAACTGCATTTTCAACTTTGTTGTAACTACGTTTTAAGGGAAATATATCGCCTCCAGGATTTAAACACGTTTTTAACTTTTTTAATTGAAACTCAACAAAAACCCAACATAACTACTTGGTTAAGGGTTAAGGATTGCCTTAAAATGCGTATGTTTCTTACATTATTGAAGTTAAAAACATCAAAGACGACTTTTGGTTTCACACGAGACATTAGCACTAGGCAGGTGATTGTTACACCCATTCACCTAGGAATACACAACTGTACAATTGCTATCCATCGAGTAGCTGCTTCAGTCTGGACAAGAGCAGCCAACCAACAGAAGTAATTTCCTCTAGCATGTCTAAAAACCGATTATGATTATCAGGGTTAAGCAGAAGAGCTGCAAAAAACACAACCTCTAAAGTCTTGCAGAGAATTTGCCATGCAGTTACCATTCCCTTCATTTGAAAACAAAATGATGCAGTTGAGCAGACAACTAATCAACTGAGATTTCATTTGAATCATAGTGTCTGCTCTAACAAACCAATGATTAGGTAACAGTATGTATACAAAATTAATGAATGTAGAGGTGGACAGTTGTGTACATGCAGATCACCAAGACAGCTGATAATCAGATGCAACACTTTACAGCAACAGGCCTTCATCGCCAAATACTTCTCCTGAGAATCTTTGGAGCATGTTGAACCTGGGAATTCAGCCATTTTTGGTGTAAAGGCTTGTTCTGACAAGGTGTATCTCCAAAAGTGGCCCACTGAGTGAGTATCAGCACCTTGTTTGCTCTACAGTAAAACTCCTCTCTGCATTAAATCATTATCTTCCTTACCTTTATAGCGATTTCAAAGATTTTGCAAATATATAAATTAAATTGAATGATTAACCGGACACCAAAGCTACAGCACCTACTGTAGACAGGTCACAGTGTGTGATGTAAGCATGGACAAAAGCGATGCAGTGTGGGACCTCGAAGGTAAAACACAGATCCATACCATTTGCCTTCATAGTTTGTTGCTTGTTGAACCGTGTAGCCAAACTCCTCCTCCGCTGGCCCACTGAAAATCTTAGCACCTGCAGTGCCGACGTTGAAGGACTGTGAGCGCCATATTCTGTCAGCTGGAGGAGGAGAAAGATGCATGACAGGGATCAACATCAACATCATGCAAGGAGTCTTTACTGATAATAAGCACCTTGTCAAAGCAGTTGTTGATTGTATGTATAGCCTACCATCATTATTTTATTTTTGTATGCATGCATAACGTTTTAAAACAAAATTGTTATCAGGTTGTTTATGGGAGGGAGGGCATTCTGACTTCCTCCTTTGGGTGGCTTTTAGTTGAATCATGTATGTTTGAAAAAACACATCAGCTTGACTCGAAAAGTTTAAATATATGAAGGTCGTGTGGATAACTGCGTTGATGGATATTGCAAGTCCCGGAACACTGTGTTGCTTCATAGACACAATCCACCTTTAATCACAGCCCTCTAAACCCCCCAGGACATGGAATCTGTCTGTGTACGAGTGAGTCTTCCTGTAGAATCAGACCCACAAGCCCATACAGGCAGAGCTCAGCTATCTGCCTGCAGCCTAGTCCCTCTGCAGGCAGAGGAATGTGCATGGGCTCCGGACTCAAGAGACCTTCACGGCACAACCACGCCTGTTTACCTGCAAAACAAAGTGCCTCCTTTCGGCGTCCTGCAAACCCCAGAACATATCTACATTTCAATTCATTTAAGAAACAGGGGAAATGTGGATATAGGAGAGTAAAATAAAGTATGTGTGGCTGCTGTCTGAAAGGTTCGACAGACTACAGAGCAGATATAACAACACTGTGACCTATTTTCTACACAAAAAGCCACGTGATGCACAGTATAACCAGCAATCTGGTTGTATTTAATCCATGTGGGTTAACTGTGGATCGTGTAGTTTATTTGGTAGCAGGGGAAGAAACGCAGCAGGGTGGCGTGATTTCAAAACAAAAGCACTTACAGGCAGAATAATTCACTAAAATGGGCTGCACACTGAAACTACTCCCTGCTGCTCTTCAGATGTGTTTTATGAGAAGAAAAAAATAAATGAACAATCAAACTAAAAGTTATGACCAACGACTATCAAACATTGACGACATCAATTTATGAAAACGATTTGAAACGCTCGCTATTCGTGGAAAGAATTGTTGCTCATTTACTCTTTAGGTGAGAGAATAAAGCAAATAACACCACCAACGTCCAAAAAATATCAATACTTACTAATGACTACTAAAGTGAAGAAGAAATTCCCCCAGATTAACTCCATCGTCGACTTTATTCCATGTGTAAAATGAAGCCGCTGCATTTATCAGAGTTGTTGCTGGGCGGACCAGCCGTGACGCGCCGGACACGCTTCCTAAATAAGGACTGAGCTCTGCCTCTCACCTGTCGGATCAAACTTACTCCAAGTATTGTCAAAGGGTGTGAAGTGAACTCTGCAATACAGTCTGTCTGGGGAAAGGCACGTTGGTGACGTCCTGTGGCTAGAAATCCTGCTGTGTTCAGGAAGGAGACCGAATGAAAGTCCTTTAAAGTTAAGTCATTCACTGCTCAAGATTAACAGAACAAAAACAGTATTCAAAATAAGTCCACGCCCAATAGTTTTAATTTAAATCTCATTTAATCGTCAGTCCAAAGCCACATCTTGAGAGGACAAACAACATTTAAATTAACATGTCAAATGAAAAAAATAAACATCAATTTACAGTTCATCATTTGAGTCTCATCTCTGATCCTTCTATGAGTTCTGTATTTACAACCCAACATGGAGCAGAGTTATTGACCATTCAATGCTGAATAAGGAATTATATATATTTAGAATATGGATAAATTATATACCGACAATAAAAAGTATTTTACGAGCTGGAAGAATGACCAAAACCATGTTCCTCCACTGGAAAACAATGATGTACGACCTTTAATTGGAACTTATGTGTTGAAGCCTTTAAATGAAATGGGCCGGTTGGGGAAAGAGTTGAAAGATATTTAATTTTCAATGAGTGGTTGCATTCCAAAATGCAATTTTGGAAAGAATCTTAGCTGGTGGTTGTTTCTTAATACTCAGACAGAGTATGACACCCTCTTATGCTGATTTGTTTATTGAGTAAGTTACTCAAGATAGTGTAAAGGGAAACCCCACTGATTCCAATCAAGGTTGAGTATTCATTGAAGGTATGACTCAGCCGGTTGTGTGATGTCCACTGTGGCTCAAGAGGAAGTCTGAGAAAATGACCTCTGTGACATCATCTTGGCAACAGATTTAAAACAGAAAGCCTGCATTGTGAACAGGGTGATGGAATTTAAAGGATGTGGGCATTACACTGGATTTCGCTTGCATTATGAGAAATATAGGGTGCAGCATTTTGAGAGCCTGGAAAGGGAGTCAAAATCTGGATATTTGTGCCTCAGTTGCTACGATTTTGACCAATTCACTCATGCTGTATTTGGCAGGAATGCTATCACACTCACACAGCTCTACTGGAGCAGCTGGGACTAAGCCTCTTAAAGCACCTATTTAACCACTTTCACCATCATGCAATCATGTCACCAACAACACTGATGGGTATAATTAAGCCGTTAACTTATTGAACACAGTGGTATTGTGTTGAAAGCATGCTAACCCTAATAGGCTGTTATATTTGTTGGATTTTGTTTCATACTTTCTAGTACACCCAAACTTTATGTATGTTTTTTGGTCAGATTATACCATACAGTGTTGATCACACTTTACCCTCTCCCTTTCCTTTAGACAGTTACAGTGTAACACTGTCATGGTGTTTCAGTGTTGCTTTCCATGCTTTGCCCAATGTGACTTATAAAGATGAGTTGAACATCATAGCTACAGTATCTCCACTCTTTCAAATGCATCACGTCAAATCTTAAATCACACTAATGAACTAAGGCGTACCCCGTAAAATGTCAAACTTGAGGCTTTCATAACATCAACCACAAACACTTATTAAAGGCTCTCTACACTGTCTTCAAATTCAGTATGAACATTTTTCACACAAGCACAGCAAGGACTGATGAGGTCATTGTAATCAGTATCCCACTACAGTGTTCAGATACATTGTAGGCAGTTTGCCACAGACCCTCGGCTATGTGTTCAGTTAAGTTGATTCAATAGGTTTTGTTGTCCTGGATATCATCCGTATTCAGCAGCTGAATCATACGCCCTCTCCTCTGTTTGTGCAGCCATGATTCGTGTGCAAGTCATGGTAGGCCAGAGCACCTTTACAATTCCTAATGAGCCACTTCAAGCTCTGGTGACGCAGCGCGGTTCCTGGAAAAGGCTGAACTTATTTTGTTGTATTTTTGGTGACAAGAATTGCCTTGAGAAACTGAAAAGGGTAAAAACTTGTCTTTTAGACAAATCAAACTAAACTTGTTAAATCCCACTCAAGATAGTTTTAAGCAGCTCGTCCTGTTAAATCATGTTGAAAAATCGAAGGAAGTCTCTTGTCACAGCAAAGCTTGTGGTCTTTTTTTGCATCAGGCCCTGACATCTTGTAGAAGTGTGGGAAAGTCTTTAAGAATCCCCACTGAGGAGGAACATGAGTCATTTGAATTAGGACTGGGAGTTGAGAGACTATTTATAATCACAGGAAAAGCCTTTGTCCTTGTTTTACTGTACCACATTATAAAAAGGGGTTTCACACGTCACTTCGGTTCGCATCTTGCTTGGTTTGATTGTATTTCTCCAGGTTTTGACTTATTTGAAAAACCATAAAAACAGCACTTTTTATTTACAATCAGTCTGTTACCCTGGATGATCCAACAGTTTTCATTGGTACACATGACTAATGAATACTTCCTATGAAAACTGTTTGTAGCGAGGTCTTAAATACAGATATTTGTGGTTTTAAGTAAGATGTTTTTTGTGGGTTTTCTTGTAAACTTATTTTGCAATAATTGTAAGTTCATGCCCTTTACTTTACTGCAGATCACTGTATATTTACATTTCATGCATAATATCGCAGCTACCTGTTAGTTGCCTTTTTTCTACATTTCTTAAAATTACATTATTATGGGGTTTAACAGCTGCAAGCAAAAAAAGAGTTTTGAAGGTTTGTTCAAAAAATGTCCATTGAGGATTCGAGAAGCTGATAAAAGGCAGAGTATTGCCAAGCTATGTTGTAAAAAATGTGAACCTAGCAGATACATTTAAAACAATAATTTAAAACAGGCCATGTCTTTTGTTAAACAAGTTGCTGTTTGTGAGCCAACTCAAAGATACCAAGATACAATACATACATTAGCTCAACATATCTGCCATCATATTTAAAAAAAATACAGATCTTACTCTGGATGGCAGGAGAGAAGGCAGGATAAGGTTGAAACAGGGGGTTCATTCTTGCACATATTCCTGGGTAGAAGACCTGATTGCCACACTGCTGTCCCCAAAGAGGACCGCACATCTGCATCACATGAGGAGACGTAATGGAAAGTCAATCTTTTCCTTAGAAGCTCTTGAGTTGAGTTGAACATCCAATGATATGTTATATTATACGATGTCGGTGTTAAATAAAGAGACCTTTATGTGCAGTGTCTGTTGTCTTAAGTTAGTAAGACTACTTCCTGCTGCTATCAGCCACACACTTGCTTCCATCAAAAAAATATACTGTATCACTAAACACAAAGATAGAAAATAGATGCAGAAACGACCTGCCAATCTCTAAATAGCACAACTTCCTTTTTTATCCTTAGTATGAAAACACACACACACACACAGACACACACACACACACACACACACACACACACACACACACACACACACACACACACACACACACACACACACACACACACACACACACACACACACACACAC
>NW_011366125.1:0-19125 GCF_000735185.1 Notothenia coriiceps | reverse complement strand
ATGTATGTATGTATATCTATATGTGTATACGTCTTCTGTAAGTTCCTCTCTCTCTCTCTCTCATTTGTGTCTAAGTTGCCATTTGTACTAGATAGAAAGATAAATAAATCGATTTGGTGATAAATCTGATACACAAAAACTAACCTGAACTAATTTACCTAAATGATGTAGTTACACACAGAAAAGTCGAGCCGTACAAAACAGGAAGACACCGGTTGTAGACCCCTGTCAAGTTCACAAGACACCGAGGACACCGTTTTTACATATCAAAAACCGTCTTCAACTTGTGTTGTCATTCAAGTGAAAAAAAATAACATAGACAAGTTTACGTTCTTTATTCTAAGTTGTGTGATGGAGACAAATCTTTTACGTATGTGATCAATAGGTCGGTACTTCCGACAGATAAGTACGACTTTATTCATCTTCGGTAGTATTTAACTCTGGTTGACGTAATCTTATATGTTTTGTCGGATATAATGATGGTATTCATTAACACATAATCAGAGAGAAATATCTCTGTTTACTATTGTTAAATCTTAGTCTAAAAACTCTGTGCATCTGCGACCCTTTCGTGTGGGCGTACCCCGTGGTTTGTCACACGATACTGTACTACAAAAAAGAAAAAGAGCAACACAACAAAAAAAAAAAAATGTCTAGTCGTAGAATGTCGGGGTGTCTCTTCCTGAGAATAGCATTTATGAAAGTACTACCCGAAGTCGATGGCTACTGTAAAACCTAAAGACCCTTTGGATGGGTGTACATTTTTACTCGGACGTTATGAAATTTCTCATTTAATTTTAACACAAAGTAATAGTTCCTTTTTGTTACAACACCTTTAACATGGTAATGTAACACTGGCGCAGGAAGAAGTGAGCAGTGCTAATCCTAATGTAACCCTGCTATTTGGTTGTTGTAACAACACTCTTTTTTCCAATAAATCTTAAATGTTAGGAATTTTCCCTTAAATATAAATCAAACTTATCTTCCTCGCAAACCTTCGATAAAAAACATATGAATTTAAGGCAAAGAAGACGTGATTAAGTATTTTTCTGCGTTAACTCGGTGTATTCAAGTTGGTACTTCTCTTTCCGTACTACCCACTAACCACACATTCTCTCTATATCTGTCTTGTTGACAATATAAACTTATAATATGTCAAATCACGAAATTTGTTCCCCCTTATATACAGTCTTCGTGAATGTTGACAAAAAGTTTCCGGAAGTTCTCCATGTCAACATGTTGCATTAAGCAACCTTCCCGAAAGGTGACCGGAGAAACATGTAGACGTGACCCTTGCCCCAACAGGCAAGCCCCTATAACATTAGAGGGAGCGTATGTCCCTGTTGTCTTTGTACCCGTGGTAGGAAAGGTTTAGGACCAATTTCGAAAGACGAAAAAATGCCGTCGTCGGTTGTCAAGAACTGTACTGGTAAACTCCAAGCTGTTGTTCCCCTTCACTGGAGGGAGAGTGTCCCAATTCCGTCGTTAGGTAGTTAGGAGTAATGAGGTTGTCTTTAGACGTTTTTCTGTTATTGGTACGTTTACTTATTTTGTAAATTTTTTCTTATGTATTTCAGAGCTGTAGTATACTTCTCTCACCACTGGTCTACACTTAGTGTCTACATAGAGTATTATCTTTTGCAACGTATGGAAAGATTAAAGACAAAGAAAAGTAAAAACTCAAAATAGGGACAGGGAAACATTTTTTACAGAAAGAGAAGGAGAAAGAAATAAAGGGATATAAGACTTTCTGAGGTGGTCGACTCGAAGGACGATGTTTTTTTGTGTCCTTATTTTGGTAAGTAGGTGCAGTAGTTATACAAGTTTATCCTCACAGAGGAGGAGGTTAGGGAAGACTCCTTTATAGAATGCTTGTGTAAGTTGTCATCCATTCGGTGTATCCAAATCTCTACATAAACATAATTACTGTCTTTTCTAAGCTTGAAATTTGGTTCAAAGATATTATTATGAATAAAAGTCATTTTTTGCATGTTGTTGGATACTTGGACGTGACCACGTATCCGACACGTGAATCTACACGTGATAACCACCCGTAAAAGAGTCCCTAACCAATCGGTGTAGGAAATCTTTGCACTACAGAGACGGTGTCTGTGGTGTTTTCGGTACACTTCGACAATGCAGACCCTGGGGTGTCTTACCTGTCCTGTAGACACCCTCTTCTATCATTAACATCCGTGTCGATCCAAGCGTGATTTATAATTATTGTCATAATTTCCTTCCAGGAAAATCTAATTGAGTACGTCCCTTCGCTCTCGGTTGGGCAGGACAGATAGGGGTGTGTTTGGTCGGTGGCTTTGGACCCTTGGTCTCGGAAGGAGGTACCGCGCGCGGTGAAGCCTTGAGGTTGAGGGTAAATTTTGTAGTCTCTGACGGACTGGGGGATATATGTGTTCTTGAGCATGTCTAAAGGCCCTGACACACCAAACTGACACCAAAGAACACATCCCAACGGAACACGACTGTTGTGTTGCCTCACATCTCCTGCTTCTTGGCCAACAGTCACACTGGAACACACCGCAAAGACTCTAGCTGATGGCCAAGTAGCACGTACGAACTGCGCATGCGTGAGTGGCAATAACTCTCCTTACCAGGTGGCGGTAGTGTGTATTCGTCATTCAAAAGAGGCAACAACCGGAAGACGGAGAAGAAGAACAGACTCTGTGATATAAACAAAACAACAAATAGCGTGTGCTTTCCATTTTCACTCTCGTCCATCGAAAACATGTTTCGTGCGGTACTGGAGCTATCAGCCATTGGAGTGTTGCTTGCGGAAGACATTCTTTGTGCCTTCTTAAAGCGTTTGTTTACGTCCCTCACTTCCGTTTAGCTTCTCATGCACTGATTCGCTAGCTGAACAGCCAATCAGAGTGATTTATTTGGCCCGACTGCCCGACCCGACGCATGGTCGATTCAACATGTTGAATCGGCCATGCGTCGGCCATGAAAGGCCAAATAAGGCGTGTCACGGCCGACGGTGCGGGACACACCAAATTGAGTTTGGGCGACAGGGCACGCTTCGTCGTCCGACTAACGAAAACGGACGATTTCGGCCTGGTGTGTCAGGGCCTTAAGGATAACTAAGGAACAAACTGTTGCAGCAAGGAAAAAGTAGAAACTCTTCAAATGACTATCACTTGATAAATAACAGCATCCTTGCAGTTTCTTTAAAAATGGTAAACTTGTTGGCAGTTGTGAGTTTTTTTTTCCCACTTGATAAGCAACAAAAAAGGAACAAGAGGAAGACAGGGATTTACGCTGAGAACACGGCTTTTATTCTTTTTCCTCAGTCAAAGGGAAAGAGATTCATCCCTTTTATCTGCATTTTATCTTTCATCTAAATTCTGTCTGGGAACGGATGCCTCAAGAAGACTCTTCATCTTTCATTCTTTATTTTTTTTCTCTATAGGTCACAACTGTGCTTCAGTGGCAAAGGCTGAAGTATTTTGTGTGGGTGTCTCTTTTGACAGAAGATTATTTTTCATCGCATTAAAGTAGCAGCTGCAACATCTAACTACATATCAACCGATGCTGAAAGTGCAACTAACTGTGAACACTAAAGTGCTATATCATTCATGCGTAGAGTTTACTGGATTCTTTTTTAGATGCTTTTTGTCAAAGCGAGGGAAGTAAAAGTAGACAGGAAAAGTAGGGGGGGTTATGGAAGATTTTCCTGCAAGAGGAGGCCACATATTCCAGCAGAAAGAAATGCCTTATACACTGAGTGTGTGACTTGTATTTGATTTACTATTTAAAATCTGGCAATGCATGAAAAGTGAATTACATTTATACTCTGGTGTCTTTACAATCATGCAATAGCCATGATATCTTGTAGTTTCCATTAAACACAGCAAACATAGGGAGGTAATTTAACGTTGATGACGGCCCTCATTTATTATGAGTATGTTTTTCTTGCAGTTAATGATAGACAATGCAATACGTTGATAATGCAGCCATTTCTTTCCCTCACAATGATTACAGTTCACACAGGTTAAGATATGATGTCCATTTCTTTCATTCTTTCAGTTCATGTATAGGTCATTGGGTGACGGATGATTGCACCATCATTTGAGAAGTGTTGGAAATGTTATGTTCTAATAGCATCTTATGCAAACTCATTGTTTAAAGTCTTGAAACTTCCAAAATCTTGTGACTTACTGTTCTGACCAAAATTGTGTCCCATAGCATATTTGTCTTGTAAAGAAAATGAATAAATCAAACAGAACCAGAAGTCAAAATGCAGTTGATTGCACTGCATAACAAATGGCTTGCCCCAGGGTACATTGACAGCAGTGGACTGATATCAACTCATTTGAGGTTTACAACTGGAAACCTTTTCTGCCAGCAGGTAGAACTAGTAGCAGAGCAGGCCATTATCCACACAAGAGAACTAATGAAGGGGAAAATTAACACAACACAAACACATTTATTTCTGTGTCCCCTGCCTGGTTTCCATAGACATGGCTTTCCTATTTGCATCTTGCCTCCTCAGTTCATATCTGGGTCACATACATCTGCCACCAATGGGGAAAAGTGTCAAACCAAAGGTAAAAGACAAACAAAACAACTTTGATAATAAGTTATCTTGACTTTTCTGCCACTTTAATATTAACAGAAATAATCCCAGTAGATCAAATATATTAATCATGTGGCTTGGCAATAAAAAATATTTCAACTCCTTCAAAAACTGGCTTTTGGTCTGTGATATTTCATTCTTTATTCCCCATTCAACCCTTTCCTAACAGTGCTCTTTATAAATTCATAAAGAACCCCTATAAGGAATGAAGGGTTTTCCAACATATCAATTTCATAACAGGGGGAGCGAGTCCTTCAGTCAGCAGCTTGTCAACTGGAATGACATGTTTCAAAGCCCTGAATATACAGCTATTTAAATACCCATTGGCTTTCTGCCCCTCTCAGGATCCTGGGCCTAGCCTCCATTTCCCTCCCCTCACGCCAAAGACTGTCACTCACACACAAAAATTCAAGACGAGCTGTCTTGGAGCTCCAATGTGTTGGCTTATTCCATTGCATGCCATTCTCATATGAATTGCTACTCTGTTACAGTGATGAAGTGTTTTTTTCCCTTCTCATACATCTCAGAATATATGCTAAGATATTTGAGACAGAGGAACAGACTGAGAGAGTATATAAAGCGTTGTTCTTAATGTTCTTTGTTCTTCATTTTCACTGCTGCTTCTTACTGTATCAGAATGACATTTGAAAACAATTTCCTTTCTATATGCAGGCTTTTCACACTCATTAGTAAAAAATAAAAAAGTATTAACAAATAGCTCAAGGGGAGAATTAAGTGGCAGGGTATATTTAAAATATGGGGAAGCAGTAGAGCAGATTTAGGCTAGTCGGTCACATGTATGGAGTAACACTGTACCCTGGAGAACTGCTGCTTGTAGCAGTGACTAATTTGAGAGCATTAGGGAAACACAGTTCAGCACTGTACCTTCTTTAATTACAAACGCCATGTGCAAGATGAAAGAGGTTGGCTTAGCGCAATATTTCTAGACTAATGTCAAAAGAGCAATGTTAATGAGACAATTTCACTTATGTTGCAGTTTACATTGCATAGCTTCGGTCAGACAAAACAAGCAGGTTTGATAGATGGATTTATAATGTAAATAATAATAATAATATGCAGCATCATGTTACTTTTACTGTAAAATGTTCCTTCCCTTACTTCCTATATCCTTCAGTTCTCCCATCCATCTTTTATTCTTTCCTTATTTTTCTTTTTTCCATGCTTACATAATGCTTTCCTTATCTGAAAGTCTTAAAAATACAACCCAACACTTTTTTACAATAACTACCTTGACTTTGGATGACTTTGTATATTTTGTTATCTACTTCGATGTTTACTTTTACTTAATCAAAACTTTAAATATAGGGAATTGTCTTGTGATGGTTTTTTTTTTCATCATGGTATTCCTTCTTAAGAACAGGATCCGAGTACTCTCTCTACAACCATGTGCAGGATTTAGTCATCTAGTTATTAAGGTGTTTAATTTAGGGAATTATACCCGACTCTCAGTGAACCTACAGGCAGAGAGAAACTATGAAAAGAGGTCTCATTGAAGTGGTCAGGGGCACGTTGGCACCTACAGTGACTCACACTGCAGCAGTGTTGTATTTGAAGTTGCTTTAGTGTCCATATACAGATGCATGATGAGCATGTACAGCACATGCTTGTGACTCTGGAGTTTAGCATCATCTGAAATAATTAATCGACAGGGAGCAATTAATGAATAATGAAGAGGGAAAATCTAAGCAATTAGTATTCCAAACAGTGGATTAACTGCCATCGTCTCGGGTGGAAGACACAAGTACATATCAACAATTATGTGTTCACAGGACTCAATGGGGTGGGTATGACCTGCCATATAAGGCTGTGCACACACAGTACTTCATTAAAGTGCTAAACTGAATTTGATCTAATTCCCACTGTATTGTACACAATAATACATTAATAGATTATGTTAATCCAAGACTCCATCCAACACTAATCAAATTAGAGTCTTAATCTTACAAGATTTAGTTTCAGGTGCCCATAAAAGCTGCTTATCTCAGCCTAGTATTCATGATGTTTTTGCTCAAAAAAGACGTTATTCATTTTTCATGCTCTCAATTTAATTAACTGATTAGTTAAATGATGCTACTTTGTATCTTACTAGATGCACTGAGTTATATCCCAATGTTGTGTGAGGTTTCCATTATGTATGAAAGGGCTATGCATAGAGTGCCAGGCATTTTGGTATGCTAGATTAAATCAAAGAAGTAAAATTCACAGTTGGACAGACTTAATATTTTAAGATTAGAGTAAAAGACTTGTTAGATGAGGGAAATGAGAGAAAAAAACGTTGAGTTCAAGAAACGTGAGAAAATCTTATTTCCTAAGATCACTTAAAAATCTTGCTGACACAAGTTAAAACCTAATTGGAAGACTTCTGCCTACCGAAACACATTTTACATGAGATGTGAAGTCAAATGTGTAAATTAGTTGCATATCAATTTAGGTTCCTGCTGAGAAGCATCTCATCCGTCTAAATGAGTGGATTTGTCGACAGTGGTAGCTAAAGGAGGGAACAGTAACAACACTGTAGAATATGTACTTCACTCTTGCCTCATTAGAAATGACAGACACAGGTGTCTTACACACACAGACACACACAGACACACACAGCCAGGGCTGAGATCAAGAGGAGGCAATATTGTCAGTGCCAGGAAACAGGTGTTCCAGGACAAGAAAGGTTAGATCTGGAAAACCAATCGGTGACCACATGTGACTTACATGTAAACTAGACCTTTTCTTATCAATAAAATGAGATTCCCTGCTGTTATCTCAGGGATGTTAGGAAGAACTAGAGCACATGTTATCATTTCTAATCTCCATCATCCTCTGACAATTATTCAGACTCCACTCAGCCATTTCATATTTTGCATTTCTCTCCGCGCACTCTCCAAGGAATAATAGCTGCCACAGGAAATTATGCGTTTGATTGCATTTTTCTGCAGCGTTTTGTTTGCAATGAATACAATAACTGGTTGCTGGAGGGAGCAGATAGAGTCATGATGGTAAGAATGACAAAGAGAAAGAGTGTCAAGCACCACAAACAGAGAAAATAACACAGTGTCAAGTTCAGTGCAAAGTTGTGGCAATTGTGGGTCAATACTAACCTATTTTAAAATGTACTGTAAAGCATTTTGACTAATATGTATTATTTTTAATGACATCTGTGGTTAGAAATAACAAACTCAGGTTTGAATGTAAAGTGACTTCTGATAGAATAGTAATCTTGATAGTGGTCTGTAAAACATGCAAATATATAGCTCTATCCTGGGTTTGCATGGAGGGGTTTAAGTACCTTTTGCTAGTTATATGCATTTGGAGACGTTAAGCGACAGGGGGAAAACAAAGTCTTTGTCTGTATAAACTATTGTCAGCTCTGATCTTAAAAAAAAGTATAACAATCTCCAACAATCTGTCGTGGTTGAAAGTAATTTGCATAGGAAGTTGATTGAACTCCACTAACATGTACTGTTAAACTGTACTGTAAAACTAGAATAAATAGACTGGTGGATGCTATTCAACAAGATTTAAAGGCTTCATTTTCATATGCACCATTTAAAGTGTAGTGTGATTCTTAAAATCATGGCTCAACCAACATGTCATCATGGCAACAACCTGCATTGATCTGCCAAATCTCAACACCCACCAAAGTTTACAAAAAAGATCTTCCACCATCATAACACAATTAAATGTCAGTCATTGTCAAGAGTTCCCGGGGCCCTCATTTTACTTCCAACAAGCCTTAAAAGACTACACCTGTGTTTTAGCTCATTGACTTCAAATGACTTATATTTCATATTACCTTCGGCTATTTTTTAAAAGTATACCAGTCATTTTTAGATTGATTTCCATACCTTGCAGGTAGCTATTTGTTTCAGTACATTGCAGTATGAAAATCACCTTGTAGAAACTATTTTCTTTTCAAAGTTACATAGTCATTGTCTGGTAATGCTCCAGCAAGTAGGAACTGTTTTAAAACGCATCAATGATGCATTGAAGGACACAGGTAAACTGCCAACTGAAGAATCAAACACATAAGGCAAACTACAACATTGTTTTTTCTTCTGCTGCACTCTCTTAAGGCAAATTAAAAGTGTCCTTGAATGCATCAACAAGGGCAGTTTGTTCACAACAGGATCAAGGACTGGACCTGAAACACCTGTTGAAATGTACAGCTCCTCACAAAAATGAAAGATTCCTCCTCATAAACAGAGGGAGGGTAAACATATGTCTGGTTAATACGTGTTACAGGCCGGGCTGGTATGATGTATTGCTGTGCTTGTAGCAACATTAGCAGAGGTGAGTTAGAGTGATTCAGCCTAAAAATCATCCTATTTTTTTTTTTTTCACTTAAATTTGAATTAACATTTTATAAACATACAAAACCACATACAGTTCAGTATACAATTGAATTAAAGACAAGCAAACAACAACAGTGACATAGAAGCTTTCTATCATATTTGTAATGCAACAGCATGGTCTGCTACCAACTCTCAATTTGTGGTGTCGTTCATTTTTCCCATTTGGACTAAAATGTCCCTTCCTGGACCCTCAATATGTGTGTGAATCTTTCCATATCAAACCTATTTTTGTTTTTTATAAACGTACTGTCTTCACAGTCAAGTAAAAAGAAAGTCAAAGCTTTATCCAGGAGGCTAAAAGCTAAAGAAACAAGGCTGAGGGTGCAAATCCAAAACCTGGTTGGGGAAATGTGAACAGCAAACCGAAAGAAAATGAGATTGCGATGACATGGATTTTCTGTTAAAATTCCCTGGATAGAGGAGGAAAAAAAGCTTGATGAGTAATATCCCCCCCCCCCCCCNCTGACTCCGCGGCTCCTCCGTGCAGAGAGTCTGCACTGCAGCAGTGTGTGTCAGCGATGTGCAGTCAGGGGAGGCACGGATTGGCCATCGGGAGAGTCGGGACTCCGACTCTCCCGATGGCCAATCCGTGCCTCCCCTGACTGCACATCGCTGACACACACTGCTGCAGTGCAGACTCTCTGCACGGAGGAGCCGCGGAGTCAGGGCGACGCTGCTCCTCCAAGGAAGAGACACACGTTCACTAAGCCAAACTATATCCGGTCACAGAGATTTGCTATTTTAAAGTAAAGTCAACACATATCGACCCTAAATATAGTCTATATTAAGAACGAGAAAAGTCTTAACATATATATCGTTTTTTGTAAACATATGACAAATGTGCGAGGGTGATGACTTCAGAGCATCGTCCTATGTGCCGGGGCTTAGCCCCGGACAGCCCCGGCCCAATTTAACCCCTGGGTATTTATGAGGGAGCTCCTACAGTATATGGCATTAACCCGCTGAAGCTCACCAAAGTTTAATATAGTTCAAAGTTTTGTCAATTGTTGTTGTTTATTGGTTAAATACTGGTTTAGGTTTCTGAGGAGTTGTACTGGAATGAAAGAGCAGCATACTGCATTAAACCTGACCTTGACAGAAAGTGTGTTGCCAATGTAACCGGTTAGAACTCAAAGTTGCGATGAGTTCTTAAAATGTATGGAAAGGGTCTTAAAAAAGGTCTTAAAAGGTATTACATTTGATTTCAGGATTCCTGCATATACCCTGTTTGTACGTAAGTAAGAGCTCTAATTAATGTGATAGACTAACAATGATTACCAGTGAAGTTCTGAACGAAGCAGAAAACAATTATACACATTTTCCTAGAGCAGAATATATCCTGTCATTGAGCTATGTTTATGCTTTCTGGACTCATCGCTATCAAGAGTGCAGATTATTTGAGGGCACTTCAGGAAGTCAAGGCAATCAGAGCATCCAAATGCTATTACAGTTGTTGAATGAAATGTCAAATGAAATGTAGCTTTGGTGCTGAAACCCCTGGCTATCTATCTTAGAGTATACTATCCCAGCACATACATAACTGCCTGTTTATGGAGTTGTATTAATGGATACCTACCTGATAAAATATGTTTGCATATTTGAATTGAGATGAAGGAAGCCTGCCTTCATTGATCTCCATTGCCAGCATCAAAGGACTGGGGAATCATGAAAAGATAAAAAGAAAAAAGGAAAAACATGTGCTAGAAGATGAAGTGTCAATTTCCTTTCATTATTAGCTTATTGGGAAGATGAAACATTGGTATATACTGGCAGCAGTGGCATAGCCACCATAGGGCCAGGGTAGGCCCAGGCCCAGTTTACTCATTGGCCAACCCTGAGAAAGTGTCGGTGTCATTTAAAAATTATTTTATTATTATTATAAAAAAATGAATGAAGAATTCAAAGTGAAATTCAAGTGAACAAATATCGAGTTTAATTAATGTTGTATGTGTTTTATCCTCTGAGCCGAACTCATTTACGGTAAAAACTGATTGTTGGTTCCGGCGCGCGCCATAATAACGTGAGAGAGGCAGAGAGCTGCCTGCAAAATAAATGATGGCTCAAAGTTCACTAATGAACTTTGGTTCCAAGAAGAGCCCCCACTACCCTCATCTAGCAGCGATCTATAGCCTACGATCATTTTCTGATAACGATGAAATAGCCCCACCTCCCTCTCCCCACCTCTCCTGCTAGTGGGCTGTCAGAAGAAAAAAAATGTTAACGGAAACTGCCGCACGGTTCCCTCGTCCCTTGGAAGGGGCGGATAGGTGGGTGTTTTTCATCTGCTGGTGGACAGTCCGCCTGAGTCCGGAGAGATATACACAGGGTTGGGTTGTAACGGCTACATAGGCCTAACGGCGTTACGTAATCAGAATACAAAAATCAAGTGTATTCAGCTGGCGTTACATTTGAAAAACGAGTAATCTGATTACAGTTACTTTAGTAAACCTGAAGTGAATACATTTTGGAATACTTATTGGAATTATTGGTGGAAAAGTTTCCTCACAAAATGTAATATTCATTACCGGCAGAACTGTGTGCACACTGCACAGCGCTGCAGCATGTCTGAGCGAGAGAGAGATGCAGCGTGTCTCTGAGGCCCCGCCAACGCACGCAGATGAGAGAGAGAGATCTCTTTTAAAATATATTGAAAGTTAGAAACGGAGATGGTTAGATAAAATGTTAAAGATAACGTTTATGTAGCATTTTTTTATTGTCGAAATGATGACATTTTAACGGGATCAAATCAAAGTGAATGGCCTGCTGCTGCTGAATGCATGGGGCAAGTGACTGGAAAACGTTTTAAAAGTGATTACATCGTTTCGGATAATAATAATAAATAATAATGATAATTCATTCTATTTAGGGGCGCCTTTCAAAGCATTCAAGGACTCCTTACAATTCATAACATATTCCAAGGAAAGGTTTTAAGACAGTACAAAGAATGCAGTCCGGGTGATGTTTTTTATGTGGGGTGCAGATGAGAGAGCTGTCCAGAATGACACCAAGATGTTGTGTTTGTGCTCTTGATAAGCCATTAAAACTGTAAAATAGGTGTCTCCTGTGCACCAAAACATACCCATCTGTTATGGAAAAAGAAAGTATTCCAAAAGTATTCTAAAAGTGATCTGCCACCGGTACCGGCGGGGATTGTTGTTTCTGATGCGCAGAAGAAAAATCTGGCCCACCCTATTTTTTACAGGCCCACCCTAAAGTACATTTCTGCCTACGCTACTGACTGGCAGTGTGGAACACACTCAATGTCTCAGGAATGGTTAAAACTGTCCAACAGAGACAGCAGGAAAATACAGAATGTTTTTCAGGATAAAAACCCATCTTGGATCGGGATGTGATACATTTCTTCATCTTTGTGCAGTGTAAGTGATCCTCCACATAGAGCTATACCTCACTTGAAGCAGGTCTCAAGGTTAAAGTCAACTGGATGTTTTTAAATAGATGTTGGAAGTGCGTGATGCAGCTATAGGCCACACTGTTAGGATGTCTTCTAAACCCATTACTGGCTGAAACACACTCAGACTCACTTTACCGGCAGGTTATGGAGACGGACAGCCCACAGCAGCTTTGTTGATAATAAATAGCAAATTACATCTTATTTCTGCTCTGTGAAGGACTCTGAATTGTATAAAAAGACAGACAAAATGTGAAGTTACACTGAAGTATGCATGACACTGAAGATAACGAACTTGTAGGACAAAGTAGAATGTATAATATATCCCTTAAACAAAATGACTGCTACAGAGGCCAAAATGTAAAGAAGTCCAGCATCAATAAAACATTGACAATAGAAAATGTCATTCATTTTTTACATTCTATAGCAGCACAACTTTCTAATTCAATTTGTTCAAAATAATCTCACAGTCACAAATGTTGTAACATTCTTCAGACCCGGTCTGTTTGTCCTCTTGTCACTTCCAGATCACGTCTCTTAAGAATTACTTGAACGTGTTGTTGGAAATCCCCGCGGTCACATTGAAGTTTTCCACAGATTAATTTCTTACCTGGTCCAAGACCATACACAGTACACACTCAAGTAGAGTATTCAAAGTGATTCAATTCAAATGTTGGAATTGACATAAATATATGATTGAAACTAATGGTTAAACTGTCTGGACACATTTACATATATGTTGCAAGGGACAAGAAGCAGTAAACTGCTGTGTTCATTAGAAATTGTTATTTATTTTTTAACGTAAATGGCAACATTTAAATAACTGCTGTTTCTCAAATGACAGGCTACCCCCAACACTTGAATACTGCCCAGCAATGTAAATGAATATGCTGATGACTTGTCAGCTACAGGGCTTGAAGACGGGACTATTTCGTTTATGTAAAGGAGTGTGGGCGTACAGTAGACTCTTCTGCACTAATACTGTTGATTTGAAGACAGAGAAGGAAACTGCAAGAAAAAGATGTGACAGCACACCAGCCAGCAAGGAAGGGGCTGTTTGACTATAGTATGATTTAAATGTTCCACAGTCGACAAGACTCTCCATTTCTCAATGATGCCAAAAAAAATGAAGGTTTCCTAACAGACAACCATAAAAGATTGCAGCAATTATTTTATGGTCTCCACCTTTGCTGACACAGGCACATGGAAAAATACATCCTCATAAAATCATCTCTGCGTCAACTCGGCTGAATCAGCAGAGAAAATCAGTTTTTTTTCTTAAGCGTGGAAATGTTTCATGCCTCCTATACTGATTTACTTCAAGTTATTCAGGCTGTAGCCTGTAAAAAACGGAGGAGGAATTTCAGAGGAAAACGACATAATTTAGGTGAATGTTTCATTAAAGTACAGCTAGATTTAATACTCCAATGTCCCCCAGCGCTTATTAAATCAGGTCAGTTTGAGATAATGGATCTTTAACATTCTACAAGCAGCTCCAGTAATCTCTTCCTCCTCTGCTCCCGCTGGACTCTGTTTCCTCACACCATATTTATTACAGGATCATTCAAGTTTTTTGGAAAGGGGGAGTAAGAAGAAAGACCGTGTGAAAGAGATTTCCAATAGACAACGTGTTTATAATATAAACTAAGAGCCCCGTAGCCATTGAAAAGTAGCTGCAGGTGCCAGGAGTGGTGATGATTTGCAAAAAGCAGTACTAGAAAGCGAAGATTAGGGAATGAATAGAAATGTCCAGTTCACATGAAGTTGACGCGGTCAATAGATCCTAACTAGGGTGAGACACAACTTTCTTCTTTGAGATCTTTGAGAAGTTTTTTAATCTATAGCTGTCACATTTGATGTCAGTATTGATTTATGAGTGTGGCACACTGAAAAGACTTGCAGCTTCAAGGAATCTCACTGTTTAGCTATGCAAAGCTTGCTTTTAATCCCAAAGCAGGTTTAGGCACTTCCTGCTTTGTGTGCAGTCCTGGCGTGGCACAGCAAAGTAGCATAATGTGTAATGATTGGACTATTGAACAATACATCACTAGAAAGAAAGTTTCTCTCTCTAAAGGAACCTCTCTAGGGTTGCATTTGAGTATAAATGAAATATGCTTCAGCAAGAAGCAAATCAGGGCCATATTTGTTTTTAGTTAGTTGCTTTTGAAGGAGCACATTTGTGATAATGCTAAATGGGAACAATAAAAGGTAGTAACTGCAAGTCACAATTGGACAGACTAAAGATAAAAAACACTTGTTACGACTGAATAAACGGGTTTGAACTCAATTGCACGACTCACACAGGTTTTTACAAAAAAAGGTTTATTTCAAAACAAAACTCCACGACAGTGGGAAACAAAAACTAAATCACTCTTAACGAGGAAAAACAGTATTAAAACAAAGTCGCTCTTGATGAGGAAAAACACTAACAAAACAAAATCACTCCAATAAGGAAAAAACACTAGGAGCATGAATATCAGAATACTTAGGCAAGACGTGGCTAAAAAGCTCTGCTTGGGATTATTTCTGGCATGATACGCTGGTAGACTGTCACAAGAAACGAAACGAACTGGCACAGGACAGAGGGAGACGAGGACAATAAATACACCAGGTAATGGGGAACAGGTGGAAACAATCAGGGGCGTGGTCGACAATCACAGGAGTGGGAGACACACAAGGAAGGGAGGTCAGAGTATCTGAAACGAGAGGAAAGATTACTATTCAAAATTAAAGTGGAAAATCACTAGACAAAGACAAAAAACCACTTAACTAAACTAACATAATTTGTGAGAGATGACAACACTTCAGGGGGAAAGGATATTCAGCGTGGTATAATGAGAATCATGTAAAATAAGAATAAAAGTTAAGCATTTCAGTATTTCAAGGTCATTTATTCCCACACATTTTTGTTGAACTCCAAATCATTTCAAGAATTGCCACAAGCTATTTTCCTAATATGCTTCCAGTTATACATCTGCCTTGCCCACCATGGTCTTATCACAGCTTTAGCATCTGCCTCCAACATTGGTTTTCCTCTGTCTGCCATTCCAAACTTTAGGCCTGTCGGTTAAAAAAGCTCAATCATTGGAAAGATGGGCCTACAGGCCAACATTATGTGCAGCAGTGTGTGATGTAAACACTCACTTCTGCAGCTGGCAGTATAATTTTACCTTCAAAAGAGAAAGCACTCAGCTTTGGATGTCAATGGTGGCAGATTAGACCTCACCGTATTAACATTCGCCGTGTGAACAGAGAGATTCTTCCTCCTTTGTTCCATGACAGCCTTGTGCTCAGACGGACATGGTGATGGCCACCCTGCTGGGTTGATTATGACTTTCTGCACTCTCTGTATGTTCTTCATATATCAGAAAGACTTTAATCTCTTTGAGTAACCTCTTATTTAAAAAATGAAGTTCAACTCTGTGAGAGTATGCAGTCGGTAAGAGTTAGATAATTGAGATATAAATAAATATACATGACATTAACTGCACCTTTAGGCATACCAAACAGGTGCTTCCATGATTGAGTTTATCCTTGGTTCCTTTTCTTTCCTCACTCAATACATTCTGACACCTTAACAAGCTGGGAGGGATGTTCAAAATCTACAGAACAAGGGAGTAACCTTGAGTTGACAAAGAAATGTCAGCTGCCTTTTCCCCAAAAAAAAGGGAACTTCCATGCTCAAATTTTGAGCAAAAATGTACGAGAAGTATTCGAGGAGATCAGAATCAATTAGTTTTGCTTTCATATTTGTATTAATGTGTCATGGAAAGCTAAACCTGGTAATTGAAAGGCTCCTCTCGCACATTTGTATGCAATATGAAGCGGAATAGTTGGCTGTATTCACTTTTAAAATCTATTGCCAGAGTGTTAGCCGATAAGAAAGTAATTTAAAGTTTTCTAGTTCCCTGATAAAGTTAGTTGTATGATTTTATAATGTCTGGGCGGTTAGAGCATGCACAGTATAACACTTGAGGGGAAAATGTGAACTTTAATGTTTAATGATTAGCTAATTCTACAGTGCATCCTGCCTACTAAGCTTGATTTCTGAAGGAGGAGATACAGTTACACATAGTTGCCTTCAGATTGCAAGTTCACTTACAACATCCAACCCCAAAGTGATGGAAGCAACTATTGCAGAAATATCAAACAGGCAAAGTCTTCACTGATGTCTTTGAGAACAAGATACATGCGATTAATTATTTCATGAACCGCAGCACCTTATTTTGTCGTTTACTATTTTGAATCTCTCTCTGGACAGTTATATATATATATATATATATATATATATATATATATATATATACGGATATATTATAATATTATATAAGAACTAAAGGAGAGAATCCCTGAACACAAACATACCATAAGTGTTGGCAATAAGGAACATTTCATGGCAAGAGATTATAAAACTACGCATGGCAATAAAAGCAAAAGCAGTTGTCAATGAGGTGATCCCGGAGTCCATTAGAGGCAGAGATACTGTTTACTTCAGAAGAGAGCTTGCTGGACTTTCACCCCTAAAGCAACAATATTGCCAGAGCTGAAAAAGAAATCAGTCTGCGCTCAGTGCTAAAAGTAAATGCTCTTTATGGAAGCAATATATTTCTCAGTGAGTGTTGTATTGATTGACAAAGCTGCGAAATCTGTTGTTCTTCCTGAATCCAGGGTCATCATTTGACGTAACAGGGACCATGTTAGTGGTATGGAAGAACTACAGGCTATTTCAGCGTGTTTCTCGGGTTTAGAAGCAGGGCGTTCCGCAAAACAAAACTTTAATATTCTCATTGATTGTAATACATCCCAAAATATGAGAGGATTTTAGGGACCAGGATACCTTTTAATGTGTTTTCGGCTTACTCCAATCTTCTGCTGTATTTATTCAAGCAAGAGTATACCATCAAAACAAAAAGCATTGGAAAGAGGGCGGGGCTATGCTGTAGCTGCAGAAGGAAGAGAATGACTGGTGGAGGTCTTTGAGAAACTGCACTTCTGGAAGTAACAACTGATGGTACCATAACTCAAATTGCCCTCCAAACCAATGTCAGTATGGGCAACTTTTTCCCATTTGCTCATCCATTGTGATCTAAAAAAAAAAAAAACACTTTTACTTTTAGTTTGAGAAGCATTTTTCTTCTATCTTGGATTTCCACCCACAAAGGCACCTTCTATTTCTTTGCAGTTTATCAATCAGCTTGCAGAGGTTTTCATCAAGAAATATGATCAGTGAAAATTATTTCCATGTTGATATTATGTGGCTTTTGACTTACATATGTGCAAATGGATTTGAAAATGTGTGCTACAACATAACAAGACAGTAACTTGTAAACACTTGAAATCAGATGTGATTTACTGTATACAGTTATTCAAGAAAGTTCCAAAGCACTGCATCCGATTTTACACTTTACAGAAATGCAAAGCACAGTGGCTGCTTTGGAGCAGGGGGAGATCACAAATCTATACACAATGGATTTCTGTGGAAATTGCTCAGCAGTAATGCAAAGTATATCTGACTGATAGTGGAAAGGCTAAAACATGCAAACTGATATAGTCCTTTTACGATGGCTGAACACAGGCAGGTTTTCCTCTACAAAGACCCACAATATGCCACTGGAAACATAATAAACTCCAATGGATAACATAAAATAAAAGAAGCATTTATTATTGAGTCTAAAACATTACCCACCTAACGGGACAAAGGAACAGCATGTTTTATCTCTCATCTCAAGAGAAAAGATACAATAACATTCGTACCACGCCCTGCAATGATTAAGTCAGTGATTCATTCGTTTCACTGCCAGCTTTTGCAGTGCAGCCAGAGTGCTTAAAAAAAGGTAAATTATAAATAAACAATAACCATAAAAGACAAAAAACAACAAATTATAAGAACCTGGGAGCAACTCCCAAAACAGTAAAGCACATTGGAACAAGGAGAACATTTGGTAACACTTTATTTTGATAGTCCATAGTTAACACTCTATAAGTCATCAGTTGACATTTATTAGCATGTCAACAGTGCATCAGTTGACATTCAACAGCACCGTTCAAACCGACAAGTAACTAAGCATTAGTTGATGATCAACAGATAAGCAACTAAATTTCAGTTGACTATTACATTAAGCATTAGTTGATGATCAACAGATAAGCAACTCAAGTTTAGTTGAATATTACATTAAGCATCACTTGATGATCAACAGATAAGCAACTTTAGAGTTTAGTTGAATATTACATTAAGCATCACTTGATGATCAACAGATAAGCAACTTTAGAGTTTAGTTGAATATTACATTAAGCATTACTTGATGATCAACAGATAAGCAACTAAAGTTTAGTTTAATATTACATTAAGCATTAGTTGATGATCAACAGATAAGCAACTTTAGAGTTTAGTTGACAATCTGTTGATCGTCAACTAATCTAGAGTTGACTATTAGTATACTTTTAGTAGGTTCTCCACTAAGCGTTTGTAGGCATGTGTTAGGACTATCCAATTAAAGTGAAAAACAGTTGAGAACAGTAGAAAGTCTATAACCTATCAACATAACACATACATTCATCCACTATATGCAACAGATATGGGAATAAAGCTAAATGTTTTGCACAACTGATCACAAACACTGGATAACTGAAGTCAATACCAGGCTATAAAGCACAGTAGAACAAACACTATACACAGCATATCAGAGAAAGAAAGCTTTTTTATTTTAATAATATACTACAAGTAAAAACTGAACAGTTGTGAACCACATTCAATC
>NW_011366124.1:212647-219204 GCF_000735185.1 Notothenia coriiceps | reverse complement strand
GGTAACACTACCACACAAAGTTACAGACAGACAGGACACTAAACACAGAGGCAACACTAAAATACAACATCGTAAAAAAGTAGTCATTGAAATCCATATACAGTAGTCAGATATTGCAGGTGCAAACACCTACAGATGATTTCTTCAGCCTTTTTTTAAAAATGAGTTTAAAATCTGTAATGGGTATCAAACTGGTCAGCTTAAGTTCCTGCTGAAGTGTGTTCCAGGTCGAGGGAGCAGAGTATGATATGGCTTTTTTCCCTAGCACCGTGTGTACTGAGGGGACGGACAGAGTGATGTAATTTTGAGATTGTAGTCTATAGCTGTACTGTTTGTGTGATATGTAAGTGGATATGTAAAGGGGCAGCAGTCCAAGCATAGCGGTATAGATGAGTTTGTACCAGTGTAGTGATCTGCGCATTGATAATGATCCAGTTGACTAAAGAGTACAGCGTGCAATGGTGTGTGAGGGGTTTACAGTTGGTTATGAACCTCAGAGCCCCATGGTAGACAGCGTCCAGCAGATGAAGGGAGTGAGCTGAGGCGTTCATGTACACAACATCCCCGTAGTCCAAGAGCGGCAAAAATGTGGCAGCTACAAGCCGTTTCCTCGCACTTGTGGAGAAGCAGGCCTTATTTCTAAAAAAGAATCCCAGTTTTAAATGTCAATTTCCTGAAGAGATTGTCAATATGTGGTTTGAAGCAGAGATTTTCATCTAGTGATGCCTAAGTATCTGTAGGTGTTAACAGCTTCAATGGGGTTATGCTGTGCAGACATGATGCAGGGAAGAACAGTTGGTAACCTTTTCTTAATGGAAAACAACAGGACTTTTGTGTTATCTGAATTTAACACCAACCTAAGGTGGAACAAATGTGACTGAAAAGTGTCAAAAGCAGACTGCAGACGTTCAAATGCAAGGGCAACAGTGCAAACACAACAGTACACAACAGTATCATCTGCATACTGTATAGATGTACAGAGGCATCAATACTTTGACCCACATTATTTATATAAACAGTAAAAAGGGTCGGTCCCAAGACCGAACCTTGAGGAACACCTCTGGGCACATTAAGCACATGATTAAAACTTGAATGCTGGTGTGCTTTAATCAAGATTTCAATAAAAAGGTGGGTTTTATATTTTGTAATGAGAGAAGTGATGTAAATCAAGGAATAGCTCCAGTATGAACTCCTTTTTGGCCTCCATACAAGCCTTCACAACTAACTAGTCATCACTTTTGTCTTGGCTTCCTTCTATTTTTGCACCCTACACCCTGTTGTGAACTAAGCAAAGAGCAGCATTTTTTATATTCCTGTGTAGCAGTTGAAAGGATGTTTGACACATCATAGTGAGTATGAAGTGTCAGACATTATTACCCCAAAGTAGGCAGAGACACAACCAGGAGAGTGTCACCCCTCATCGGCTGACAGAGCGGAGCAAACTGTGAAATCATTTGTCTGATTTTCTGGCAGCCAGCAGCAGGACTCGGCAACAATAACAACCGGCCCTGTGGTCAAATCTCCACTGCTTGTTAATAATCCTTCATATTTCTGAATCTCTGCTTTCTGTGCTTTCTGCACTATGAGAAAAAAGTTTAAATCTGGAATCCTCTATTATTGCAAACATAGTAAATAACTCACATCCATCTTTATTGGCAGTATTCAACATTTACATTTTTGTTTGGAAAGCAAACAGATTATTCACGGGATTAGTTAATCCTTTGGTCTGTCAGATAGGAAAAATAAGTTTTGTAGTTAGTGTAGTCTCATTTGGGTTATTATTTGTGATCTGCATCATCTGTGCTCCTTTATACTTTGTGAGAAAAATAAATGAGAGAAAAACTCATGTTCAAAGAGGATTTGAGTAACGTCACGTTCTTCCCTCGCAAATATTTATTTTGGCAGAGCAGGAGGCTGGGTTTGTGATAATCCCCCAGCTCTTCAGTTTGTGGGTAGTAAGCAGGAGGTAAGTAGAGTGATTATAGTGCTTTTCAGCATGAGTGGGACCAAAAACAAAACAAAAAACAACAATGAAAAGCCAGCCCCCACACACGTCTGTGCTGAGAGCGGCCCTCCAGAGACACAGCGGTCAACAGTGCATGGGGCTTACCTGTCAAGATTCTCGTTGTGTCGAGAGTGCAGTGGAGAGGAAACTCATAGGTTTAAGAGAGCAAGAGATAAAAAAAGGCCAGTGACAGGAGCAAGTGTTTTAGTAAAACCTTTAGAACCCCAGGCTCAATCTCTTTTAAAAATGGCCCTTCAGGAAAATCAGCATGGCAGGGACTTCGGTAATGGAGAATTTGCCCTCGTCTTTACTCAGTCTAGTTGTCTCTTTTTTCCCCTGAAAATGGTCCCGATCATGCACCAGCAAAAATTGTTTCCCATTGCTTCAAATCATTTGAACATGCTGTCAAGGGCCTCTCCAGGAGATGATTTCACTTCTTCTCCCACCCCATTTACAAGCTGGTCTGAGAACACCGTATTTTAAAATCCATTTGCTTCACTACACGCCACCATGGCCCCAGCTTTACCCAGCGAGCCAACCTTGGTTTCCTCCTGGCTCTGGAGCCCACTGGCATGGCTTTGTTATGCCCGGTCTGAGCTGCATAAATAACAGTATCACTATCATATATCTCTCTACCTCTGTCCACCTGTTAAAGCAGCCAGTCACCTGTGTAATTCAACTATCGGGAGCCTGAGAGAAGCTGAAACAACAGGTGTTAAATTATTTGTAACAAAGTGAAAGAAAAGCAGCAAAATTGTCAATACAGACACATGCAACAGCAGGATAGAATGACCACTTTGTCTTCATTTTAATGTTTAATTTCAAGGGGTATTCAATTTCTATTTGCTTTTTACATATGCCAGCTTTCCTGCTTAATGCAAGTACTGTACAAAGGCTTTCCGAAAAAAAACTGATTGCATTTCCACTTCATGCACAAACTGGAAATGGGCATTAAACATACCTAGTGTATCATCAGGCTACAAATGTATGTGTTTCATCACTTTGTCTATCCACTCCCCATCCGTCTCATTACTAGATACGGAGACATGGTACCAAAGACGATCGCCGGGAAGATCTTCGGCTCCATCTGCTCCCTGAGCGGCGTGCTGGTTATCGCCCTGCCTGTCCCCGTCATCGTCTCCAACTTCAGTCGAATCTACCACCAGAACCAGAGAGCAGACAAACGCCGAGCTCAGAAGGTAACAATCAGGGTCTTTATTTCATCCCGTATACTTCAGCAGGGACAGTCGAGGTCTATGTGTGGTTAAATAAGTGTGTTTGTGTTGTAGCTGCTGGATACCTGCAATATTAACTAACCATGACGGGTGCAAACATTTTCTATTAACAAAAGACCAAAGTACAACCAGAGATTTTAGTAAGATAAGATTTTATGATGTCAATGCAAATGAATAAGAGTGTTGAGAGAAAACGCTGCATGAGTGGATACTTATGGTTAAGCCTGAAAACCCCCTTTAAGGTATTCTCTTTATATATTCAGTTCATTAAAAATAATGACAGAGGGTAGACAGGTCTTGATGACTGAGTTTTTTCATTAAAAGCAAAGATCGCACATTTTACATTCTTGAAAAAAAAGGTGATGGTGAATAGGATTGACCCCAATTATGAATTGTTCGTCTGCATTTCAAATAGCTCTCCTTCAACCTACATCTTCTCACATTTTTCTCGCCATCACACACACAAAGGACATTTGTTTGCCCTTCAGACCCACATTATTCAACATCCTTCCACACACACACACCCTCCTTATCACACACACACACTCCTTATCACACACACACACACACACACACACACACACACACACACACACACACACACACACACACACACACACACACACACACACACACACACACACACACACACAAAATTCAAGTACTAAATGTTAGCTATCCACTCACTACACTCACCCAGTGGGCTTGACCTTTCTACAGGGCTAGATAAGAGCGCTATTAAGTTAGAGAGCAGCTGCTGATAGCTAATTGAGGAGGGAAAAGTCTGTTGTGAATCCATAGTGATATAATAATCCTCTGTGGCTGGTTTGCCCATTAATACAGTTCTGTTTTGAATCAGCAGAAGTGTAAGGAGAAAGAAATTAGTTCAAACTCAGTGGAGGGAACTCCTTTACACATTTTTGATCCATGGATGTATAAAGAGAACTGGATACAGTCCAGTGGCGCATGAAGCCCAAACGGAGCGACTGTAGATCAGAAACTACTCAGATCATCAGCGGTCTTTTGCTTATAGAGTATGCAAACTTCAGTTTCCGGTAAGCCCCGTCTCCGATTTCCCGCTCTCGATTTAGTCAAATTAATGGAGAGGGAAAATAAATGTTAGCACATTTTACAACTTTTAAAACTCATGATTCAGATAAGGGCAAGTGTTCGTGTTGGGTAGTTTGTTTAACAAAAAATAAATATAAGAGGATTTACAGACATTTCTTTCCCAATGTAAGTCAACGGGAAGAAGTATTTTTGGTTCAATATGACCTCAAGGACTAGAACGGGAGTCTATTACCACTGTTTGTTCACTACGGCTACTGCGAAAATGTGCTTTAATGGCCGGCGCCGGGGAGTCATTCACACACCTACTTTTCATGGGAAGCTGCACTCTCAGAGGAAATAAATCAAAGAAGGTTAAGATAACATGAGGAAAAAGCTTATGAATAATGATAAATATTTACAGATGGTTTGACTACACCACTGCATGTTTGACAAAAACAAATATTGATGCACTTGAACAATGTAACTATTGTATTTTTGATGTAGTCAATGTCGTAGTAAGAACAATATTTTTTCTGTAAACCCCTAGAAAACAACAGAAGAATGTTGTACCTCACATTGCAATAAAGATTTCTACGTGATGTGTTAAGGCAGCTTTTAAAACCTTAAATTAGCAACCTCTTAATTGACTGTTAAATATTGTTTCGATATCGATATGTGTATATTAGCATGAATAGAACGGTTGCCTAGCAACAACTACTGACATCAGGAGGGAACAAATGGGCTGGAGGATAAAATCAACCTGTCTGAACACCATATCGGGATGATGTTGATTTGTCTGACTCATATTCTAAAAAATACTGTACTAGTATAGACATTCGAAGAACAACACTGGCCTGATGTGATTTGAAAACTAAATTAAGAATTACACGTATTCCTGGTCCTGCTCTTCTGTGACGTTTATAGATGGGGCAGTGAGTGGAAAAGACTTGATCAGCATTAGTAAACGTTGTCAGTCTGCAGATGGCAGGTGGAGTGTAGTATCTGTTTTCTGTAACAAAAAGTCTATGTATGCTAAAAGCAACAATGGTAAGAGCAGAGAGAACAAGATCAAAACAGAGAAGATGCAAGCTGTAAAATCAAAACAACAAGCTTTAAGATTATAAAGAGGTCAGAGAAACTGCATCTGATGGTAATTCTCTGTCCATCACTAGCATCAACGCATTACACATACATCTACAATGTTACTATTAGTATTATTAGTATTAGTATTATTAACTATATAGCTTATAGCTTCCTATATGGCCCCCGGAAAGTAAACTATACTTCTCTGGTGAATTGGATTGTTTTGGTGCAGGACTGGCTTTGCTGGATGGCTCTGTGTAATTGTTTGTCCTTCCCGTGTCTTGCCTATGCCCACTACTGTAAAACGGTTAGCAAGTCCCGAACACATTTACTGTGCACCTTAGGCTATTTCCATCCTCTAACGCAGAGAAAAACGACATTACATCCATATGTGCCCCTTGTTTTTCCAGTGTTTAAGAACACCAAGAGGAGGAAGAAACGTATAAAAGATTTGTTTAAAGTGGACCTATCATGCTATATTTGAAAAATATATTGTAGGGCCATACCTATATAAAACATGTCTGAAGTTTTTTTTTTCAAAATACCAAACAGATCACCCATTGTAGCCATGCCTCATATTGCTCAAACCCCTCTTTTGAAGCCCTGTTAGAGAAACGCAGATTTTGGGTCCTTAGCTTGAAAAAAATAAATAAGAGGAGGCTGCGCTAATGCCTGATCAGAATTCTACCGGAGATAAAGTTAAATTCGGTTGTGATAAAACGCCATCCTGTTTAAACCACATCAAAGATTATTTCTGAAATAGTATGGAGCTCAAATGCTTTTTCTCTTGCGGGTTTATCACAAGGTGAGTTCTTTTTTTATTTCCTGCTTTCTAAACACATGTGCTCTACAGTACATTGTGTTAGTGAGGCTTGCTAATGTAAACAAAGACGTCCAAACCACGTCAGGCACGGGTCTCGCATTATATATATACCGTAAAACCGCACCAATTCAAAAAATGGCGGTACGAGATACTCGGTGTGTATGCCTATGAAGAGTCGGTCTGCCATTAGACACTGCAAAGCGAGAGAGTTTCAACCGGGGTAAACATAGAAGTACGCGGTTACTCGTCGGAGAGTATCCTTATACTTACTCCGGGGCGGAGGGTGCGACCATAGGTCAAGAATAATATGAGTACCAGGTAGACGTTGAAACTGCAGCGCGCTGGGTCTTTCAACGGGATA